>NC_060274.1:16587116-16683761 GCF_021613505.1 Equus quagga | reverse complement strand
CCCCGTACACAGCTGTATATCCGAGTTGCAGGCCCTTCTAGTTGTGGGATGTGGGACGCTGCCTCAACGTGGCCTGACGAGCGGTGCCATGTCCGTGCCCAGGATCCGAACCCTGGGCCGCCGGAGCGGAGCGCCCGAACTTAACCACTCGGCCAGGGAGCCAGCCTCTCCCGCATTCCTTATTCGCCCAAGTCGCCTCTTTTCGGGACCTCCCCTTGCCCCTATGGTGACAATCACCCCCCCCAGCGGCCACCAAAGTGGAAAGGAGCCCGCTGAGAGGACTTGAGCAGGGGACGGCGGTACCACTGGCGAGAGGATTCTCGAACTCCGGTGCCCGAACCGCCCCCCCCCCCCCCCCCCCCCCCCCCCCCCCATCCCCTCGAAGCTTCCATCCCGAACTCACCGCCGCGCACCGTCCGGGGACAGTCCTGCAGCAGGAGCAGGAGGACGAACGCGAACTTGGAGCCTGCAGTCCGCGCCATCGCTACCTGCAGGCGGACGGGGACACACAGCGTGGTCACCGATTGTCGGGCAGGGAGCGAGTCACTGTCCTTTGGGGCCTCAGTTAAATGCTTGTAGCTCCGCCCCGGGCCCGCCCACCGCGCCTAATTTGGGGCTAAGTAGTTCCGGAAAAGTTTCCGACCCCGCCTGCTGCCTCTCAGTTCTTTCTCCCGCCCGGTCTCCTTCCCGGCTCTCTTTTCCCGTCTCTATTAAGAAACGCAGGAAGGATTGGGAATGGGGAGTGGAGGGGAAGGCAGAAGGAGAAAAAACAGAAACATTTAAGGAGCTAGTACAGCGCCACCAAGGAGCAGGTGGGCGGGCCGTGGGGCAGAGGTACCCGGAGGAACGTGCTGGGTGGCTGAGAGGACAGCGACACATCCTGCCTCAGTTCAGTGTCACCGGGGTCTACCAGACGTGAGCACTTCTTAGACAGCAACTGCTTAACATTAAACCAGACACTCAGGCAGACAGGGCCACGTGAGAAAGCCCAAGTGCAGGAGAGAGCAGATTGGGGGGTTAGGCGCATTTGTTGTACTGATGTGAAAAAAAAAAAAGGATGTTGGTCCTTCCCAAGTAGCCCAGCAGAAAGGGCAGGCCGTGGAGGAGAGAGGAGGGCAGATACAAAGGGGCCCAGAGTGGGTGGACACTGGAGGGGTGGCAAAGGATTCCTCCAGACCAGAGGCTGACCTCTTTCCCGCAGGAGCGAGGGAGAGACCCTCTCCCCAGGCAGGGCAGGCCGATGAGTCCCGTAAAGCCAGTGGACGCACCAGAGGATCCCGCAAGTTTGCCTTTGATGGACAGTAATCCTTTTTTACTTGGAGAATGGAACCTGGACAGAGGTTCACCCTGGAGGCAGACGGATGAAAGAGAAGCAGGAGAGTGACAGGGTGTGACCGAGTTCTTCAGGAAGATCTCCATGGGAGACTGCAGGAGCTGGCTTGAAAGTTTCCTGGTGCACTGGGAGAAAATGCTGGAGACAACAGGTACCTGAGAAGAGGAGGAAGTGGTAGCTCTCTGGAGACAAGAGCTAAATACCTCACCTTCCGTGTGTGTGTGAATGAGTGATCCATCCTTGCTGAGCCCTTCTTTGGAAAATTAGGGCCATAGGTAGGTTTTCCCTTCTTTCCTTTCCCTTCTCACCTCCTGACATCTCTTGCTCACTGCACGTGCCTCTCGTCCACTCACCGTGGATTTCTGGCTGACCCCAAACGTGAGGACATCATTGTTTCCACACCTTTTCTTCCTACTGTATCCTCTTCTTAACCTCACTTTTCTTTTGCGTTTCACCTGGCCTATTTCTGGAAATCCTTCAATACCACCTGTCAGCTCCTGAGAGGACTTCTCTCCCACCATCCTCAGGTGTCACCTCCTCCTCTGTCACAGCAGCAGTGATTGGTTACACTGTAGTTATTCTATCCCCCATTAGCTGGGTGAGCCCCTTGGGGACAGGGCCCATCTCGTCTCTCCCTCCCTACCTCAGGGCCTGTCACAGAGGCTGCCACGTGTAGAGGGGGAGAAAATGTCTGCATTGTTGGATCATCTAGGGCAGCACGAGCTGAGGAGGAGTCTCCTCAGAGGAATTGTGGGGTCTGGTCAAGGGCTGTCACTCTTCCTTTTTCATTTCAGCATCACCAACCACAGCCCCAGCTACAGCCCAATCCAGGGCCACGGCCGTACTCCCATCGCCTGTATGCTCCTGGTGACCCTCACCTGCTCCATTCTCCTTGGCGTCCTAGGATGTATCTTTACAGTAATAGGTACTGAGAGCAGATCAAGAGGGAAGGGAGTGTCAGATAACCTGGAGTGAGGATGGGGAATGTGAATTCCCAGCCCAACCCCTGCCAAATCACTGAACTTTCTCATCGTGGAAATGAGACCAAGTGAATAAGACCTCCTATCACTTGCTGGCTAGAGCTTGGACAAGCTCAGCCCTGAGTTCTGCCATCTCCTCACTGGAAGGCCAGTGGGAAAGGGGAGGGGCTCACACCAAGGCTTAGGGCCTGTTGATGCTAAAGGGGTTTAGCAAAGTCATGCCTGCCTCAGACCAGAATCCCTGTTTGGGAGAGTCTGTTTGGTCCCAGTGGGAGGCAGTGTGGGGACAGCAGGCACACAAGTCAGGGGCAGGACTCATATTTGGGTGAAAGCCCCATGGTGGCTCCGGGTAATGTGACAAGGGAAGGGACTCATCCAGGGGGCTAAGAGAAGAGGGGCCTGGGTGTAATCGCAGGAGGAGTGGGAAAGTAGGCCCTGCAGACTCAACTCAGAAGGCTGGAGTGCTGGGCTGCGTTCTCACAGAAAGTGCCTTGGCTCCCAGCAGGTCAGGCAGAAGGCGAACAGTAGAGGCTGTGTAGGAGGAGGCCAGTTCTCCATGGAACAAGGGGAATCCTGGCTCAGCCTGTTGTGCGCACCTGGCGGCCAGCCTCTGCAGACCCCAGATCCTGAGTCATTGAGCGGCCCCTCCCTGGAGCAGAGGTGGCTCAGGGGATAGGTGGGACTGAGCTGCTGTTGGTGCCCACAGCTGAGCTGGCCCAGGGATGGATGGAGTGGGAGCAGTGATTTTCACACTGAGAGCTCTGTGTGCTGCTAGTTAAGAGGCTGGGAGAGAAAGAAAAGAAGGACGTCTGCCTGCAACCCTCCCCAAGGCTACGGATGTCAGGCTGCAGGCCCTTCTCTTCCCTCAGAGCTCCCCCCAGGTCCTTTAGGCTCTCCCATCAGAGGCAGAATCAGGACCTGAGTACAGGGAGCAGATTGATCCAGTACTCACTCTAGTCCTGATCCTAAATGGTTGGTATCAGGGCCTGGGTCTGCCTGTGATGTGGTAAAGAGAGGAGGATGTCAGGACAAGCTGGTAACCCTGGGTGTGACAGGTGGGGGAAATACATGAGCCTCAGTGAGCGTGGGTGCTCAAGATGGGAAGTAACTGGGGAACTGACTCAGAAGAATTGACCCAGGATTACCTCAGCCACTTAATCAACACTGTTTCTTTTCCGAAGGCTAACGATGCTCCCAAGAAGGCCCTGAGGGTGTGGTCTATGCCAGGGACTCTGCCTTCTGGTTGGCCTCCTTTGGATCACCTGCTGTTCTTTTCTAGACCACCAGGAGTTCAGACCTTACAAATGCAGAGACCGCCTTCAGATCACGGTGAGACAGTCCATGCAGTATCTGAGGTCCTTTACTGCATTTGGTGATTCTGCCATTCTGTGCTTTCTCTTAAAATAATATGCCCCTTTCTCTGGGTGCTCAGTGGTGGAATTTCCATATTTCAAGTTGAAATGGTTGAACAAGAAATTTCAAGAAAGACAACCTTTTCCATCTTCTCCTTTGATTGTAGAAAATCAGATTCTTCTCTGCCTGCCCTCCTCTGCTCACATCCCTGTCCCCACACACCCTCCAGCCTGCTGTCCCCCAGGAACTTCCCAGTGCACTTGGCCAACAGATCATAGCACATTCAGCAACAGGCACTGTCCCCCAGGAGTCCCTGCTCCTCCACGCCAGCTCACAGTCTTTCACCGCCCACCTCACCCCGTCCCCATGCACCCCAGGGCCTCCAACACCTTCCTCCCTTTGAAGTGTCCTTAATCACATTGCCACCAACTGGTCTCTTATGCTCTTGCCTGAGGACACACTTTAGGGTAGCCTCCACACCTGGCCCCCAGAACCTGGAGTAGGAGGGATGAGAGGAACTTGTTTCCAAAGTGTGACCCTGGGAATGAGGGTGAGGAAGGGCCCTCCCACTTCTACCCTCTGGGGCCAGAACTATATATGTGGCTACTGGGAGATGATATCATAATGGTCATCTATTTAGGCAAGACTCTGCAAACTGTTCCTGTAAACAGAAGACAATGAATGTTTTCATCTTTGTGGGCCATTTGGTGCCTGTCTTTGATCAGCTACTCACCACATTTGTAGTGTAACAGCAGCCAAAGACAACGTGAAAGGATGGGGGAACAGATTTGGCCCCATCGTGGTTTGCTGACCCCAGGTTTAGGGTATATGCAGGGTCCCAGATATGGGTGCCCCATACCCTAGGGAATCATCTTGAATGGTGCCTCACTGTGTGCTGAGGAGCCAGAAAGGCGCCCTGTCCTGCCTGTGGCTCTGGGTGGAGTGAATGTGACAGCATGTGGGTCCTACAGGTGTGGGCCCTGGTCACCTCCTTTCTGTAGAGTGGATTCCTCTGTCTAAAGGGATGATAAGGGACACTCCATGAAGCCACAGGTGGGATGCAACACTTCTGGTGTCAGGATCTGGGCCACCTACTTGTGCACGTTATTTGTTCCCTGTGGCCCTGCTCATGCCAATGCCAGAAGAATCGCTTCTATTTTATGACCACTGGGTCTGATTCTCATGATGGGCAACTCTGATTCTCATGGCCAGAGGCCTCATCTCTGCCAAGCCCCAGGACACCCAGGAGCCACTTTCCAATGGCGTGAATTTCCCTCTGCCAGTAGCATGGCCTTGCTTCTGGCCCTATGGGCCTGTGTCATGATCCTCCAATCAGGAATGCCATGAAGTCCCCAGGGCACCTTTTCCTCCCTCAGATACCTCTAGTATCATGGGTTCTGCGGGGTCATAGGGCCCAAGCAGCAGGTCCAGCCACACTCGTTCATTCCTGTATTGTCCATGACTGTCTCTTTGCTACCATGGCAGAGTTGAGTAGTTGCAACAGATGTATGGTCTGCAAAGTCTGAAATATTTAATATAGAGCCATACACAGAAAGTCTTCAGACTAGGCTGTTCATAAATGGATGGAGGATGAGGATCATACCCATGCATCCTTTAAACTTTTGAAGTGGGTACTAATCTGGGATAAGATACAGTTTCAGCATTCTGTTTATAGAAAAGGGAAGACAGTGTGAGAAGATTGTACTTGAATTCCCCACTATGTAGCCCACACCCTGGAAGTAACTCAATAACTAGGAAGATTTTCCATTCCTGTTACAAATCTGGGGAATGTGAAATGACCAGTTTGTGGATCTGTGGTCCAATGACACCACTGTGACAGGGCCTGGGACAAGTGTCTTCTCATTCCTGGCCCCTTAAGTACAACCTCAATAACAGGGTGACCATCATGATGCTTCAGATCCCTGGGGATGGTGTTAACTTACACAGGAGGTCCAATATGGATGCGTGGCTCATTTCTGCTTTCCAGTGCACACTTACCTGAGTAAATGGCCATATGGCTCTTTTGGAAAGGCCAGAAGGACTTTTACCCTTGCTGTCCTGTTGATAGATCCCTCCTGATTGGAATCTGGCCTCTCCTTGTAGTAATGGGTTCTGAGAAGTGGTTTAGTTGGAGAAACGGGGCAAAGGATCCAGACTTTTGCTGGGATGGCTACTTTCAGCCTCCTGATCATCCATCCTTGAGTTTGTTTCAAATATGTAAATCCAGGGGTGATCGCACGCTTGGCTACCCATCGATTTTGCCTGTAGGATCACCAGTTCTGTTAGCCAAAGTCACAGCTCCCTGTGGTGGAGGCCCTGCCTTTCACTCCCACCTTCCTAATCACATCAGTCATTGTACCTGCTTTGCTCCTGACATAGAGCACCTCCACGTGCATCTGTTATTTCAACATTTTCCATCCCTATTACTGCTGGAAGGCCATTGGGGGAACACCATCTCGTACCGCCGTTCCTGACCGTCAGCAAAAGTCATCATTGAGCTTTTGGAGAATTCTGAGACCCTTCTTAGCCATGCTTTCTTTGCAGGCTTGGTGAGCACAGTTTTTCAACCTTTCCCATGGAGCATGGTTGACTGGACGCTTTTCTGCCTTTTCATATTGCATCCCCCCTGGCATGTGCACTTCTCTGAGATATTTGATCCCTTCCTCTACTATGTGCCTAAGAAATTTGGGGTTCTCTATGTCATGCAGTGTGGGGAATCCCTCTTTCCAAACATCCAAAACCCATCCTAGTAGCAGACTAGCACTATCTCCCAGGGCCTTGCTAAGTCCTGTGACCTGTAATTGTAAACTCTCCTTTCACCCACGTTGGGTTCTGTCCTCACCCCACCCCCAGAGTGATTCAACTTCCTCAGGAGCAGCCCCTACATTCTCTCTCATGTTCCCTAGGACGCTGAGCTACATTCTGACAATCCTCTGGCATCTAGACTTTTCCTCCATAGCTGCCTGTCACATCCCGGGAACGGTTGTGGGCTGACTGACGCTGCGTGTTGCCTGGGTCTACAGAGGGGACGTATCCACAGATGTGTAGTTTTTTGCTGGGCAGAGACCACTTCCTCTTCTTCCTCCTCAAGCAAGGGAGGGACACTAACCTTTAACTGGTGAGGAGGAAGAGCCAGGCAGGGCCAGTCCCTACTCTGCCATCACAGTCCTTGACTGTCACAGAGATGAAGAGGGGCTGCCTAGGAGTCTTTTTCTCCCAGCCCCAACACTCACCTATGTTTTTCCTTCACAGGCAATCACACTCTTTTCTATAAATCACTGTCATTCTTAAAGCCAGATCTGGACAACGATGGTGTGAGGTTCAAGGTGAGGTCAATGGAAACAAGTTTCTCTATTTCTCTACTATCACTGTGGTAGCGAGAAGGTCACACCCATTGGTCCTCTGGGCATGAAGGTGAATGCCACAGACACCTGGGAGAGACAGTCAGAAACTCTGACAGACCTGGTGGAAGAGCTCAAAAGGAAACTGCTTGACATTAAGCCACAGATTTCCACAACCAGCGGTAAGTCAGAAAGGCTCAGGGCAGGAGTAGAACAGTTTCTGTAGGGTTAGGGAGCTATTGTGTTTTTGTAAAACTTGAAAGTCCCACACAGGAGGCCCAGCAGCCAGAGCAGACATAGAGGCCAGAGCAGGACCAAGAGATGTGAAGGTGACCAGAGCAGTGGACACCAGGATGGGGCAAAGGATTTGTCCAGACCAGAGGCTGACCTCTTTCCCATGGGGAGCAGACCCTCTCGCCCTGCAGGGTGGGATGCTGTGTCCCTATAAAGCCAATGGATGCATGAGTGGATCCTGGCATTTTGATGTGTGTGGCTTGGAGAACAGAAAGTGTACAGTGGTTGTTCCTGGAGAGAGACTGCTAAAAGAGACATCAGACAATGGCAGCGATGTAACCAAGTTCCTCATGAAGATCTCAGATGCAGACTGTCAGAACTGGCTTGACCAATTTTTGGTCCCCTGGGAGAAAATGCTGGAGACAACAGGTAACTGAGAAGAGAAGGAGAAAGTGGTAGGTCTTTTTAAATGAGGTCGACCTAGCCCACCGTGTGTGTGTTTGAGTTTGTGTGTGTGTGTGTGTGTTTGAAAGTGTGCTCCATCCACTGTGAGTTCTTCCTGGGAGAACAATGGCCATAGGTGCGCTCTACCACCCTTACTTTCGCTTCTCACCTCCTGACATCTCTTCCTCTTGCACATGCCTCTGTCCACTCACTGTGGATTTCTGGCTGACCCAAAACATGAGGGCATCATTCTGTCTCCAGACCTTTTCTTCTTACTGTTTCCTCCTGTTAGCCTCACCTTTCTTTTTCATCTCACTTGGTCTCTTTCTGGAAGTCCTTCAATACCTCCTCAAATGTCAGCTCCTGAGAGGACTCTACCAAAATACTTATATATCACCTCCTCTTCTGTCACAGCAGGATTGATTGGTTACATTGTAACCCTTTCTTCCCTCATTGGCTGGATGAGCCCCTAGGAGACGAGGCCCGTCTCCTTTCTTCCTTCCTACCTCAGGTTCTGTCACAGCATCTGCCACAAGTAGAGAGGTAGAAAATGTCTGCATTGTAAGATCATCTGGGGCAGCAGGAGCTGAGGAGGAGTCTCCTCAGAAGAGATTTGAGGTCTGGACAAGGGCTGTCACTCTTCCTTTTCCATTTCAGCATCACCACCCACAGGCCCAGGTACAACCCATTCCAGGGCCGTGGCCATCACTCCTGTCACCTGGATCTTCCTGGTGCCCCTCACCTTCTCTGTTCTCCTTGGCATCCTAGGCTGAGTCCATCTCGTAACAGGTACTGAGAGTACATTGAGAGGGGAAGGGAGGGGCAGATAGCCTGGAGTGAGGATGAGGAAAGGTGAATTCCTTGCCCAACCCTTGGCCTACAGCCTTAACCTTCTCTTCATGGAAATGATACTAGGTGAATATGACTGTGGTAGCCAGGGTTCTCCTGAGGAACAGAAACATTAGGAGATTATACATAGATAGAGACAGGCATAGAGGCAGAGAGACAGACAGACAGAGACAGAGACAGTTATTATTACCTGAGGGCTTGAGAACCAGGTCATCATGGTGTAAGCCCACCATCCAGGTCTGAAGGCCCAAAAACTGGGAGCATGATGACCGTGTCCAAGGGCTGTTGAAGAAGGACGTCCCAGCTCAAACTGAGAGCAAATTCGCCCTTCCTCTGCCTGTTTGTGCTATTCAGGCCCTTGTGGATTGGATGATGCCCACCCTCATTGGTGAGGGCCATCTTCTTTACTCAGTCTACTGATTGAAATGCTAGTCTCTTCCAGAAACGCCCTCACAGACAAACCAAAAGAATGTGTTACCAGCTATCAGAACATCCTTTAGCCCAGTCAAGTTGACATATAGAGTTAACCAGGACAAAGAACTCATTTTGCTCGATAGCGATTACTCAGGCAAGTTCAACATTGAGTTCTGATTAACTCCTCACTGTCAGAGGCCAGTGGGAAAGTGCAGGGGCTCACACCAAGGTTGATGGCCTGTTGATGCCAAAGAGATTTGGCAAAATCAGGCCTAACTCACACCAGATCCTCCTTTTGGGTGGGGCTCACGTTGGGGAGGGAGGCAGCAGGAACACAAGGCATGGGCAACACGCAGTTAGGTGAGAGCAGCAGGGCAGCTCCCAGGATGTGTCACAGGGAAGGGACTCCATCCAGATGCACAGAGGAGAGGGGCCTGGGCCTAATCCCAGGAGCAGGGGTGGGGAGGCCTTGCAGACCCAGCTTAAAAGACTAGAGTTCACGGCTGCGTTCCCACAGAAAGGGGGCTGGGTGATGGCAGGTAAGGCATAAGGCGAACAGTAGAGACTGTCAGGATGAGACTAGAAGGAGGTCAGTTCTCTGTGGACACCTGGTAATCCTGGCCCAGCCTTGGTGCAGTCACCTGGAAGCCAGCCTCCCGCTGTGGACCCCAGATCCTGAGGCTCTGAGTGGCCGCTGCCTGGAGCAGAGGTGACTCAGGAGACAGGTGGGGCTGAGCTACTGTTGAAGTTGGACACTCACAGCTCAGGGGAGCCAGGAATGGCTGGGGTGGGGCAGACACCCTCACACTTAGCACTTGTGAGCTGCTGGCAGGGTGAGGAGAGGCTGAGAGTGGAGGGGAAGAGGAACTTTGCCTGCAGCCCTCCCAGTGCTGGAGCAACTAGGATCCAGGCCCCTGACTTTGCTCAAGGCTGCCACGGGGTCCCCTAGGCCTTCCCACTGGAGGGAGGATCAGGATCCAAGTAACAGGAACAGACTGAATCCTTACTCACTTCAGTCCTGAGCCCCAAAGTGCTGTAGCAGGGCCCGGGGGTGACACTGTCATGTGGGAAAGGAGGGAGGAGGTTGGTCCAGGCTGCAGGACCCAGGGCTAGGGGTACGTGGGTAGAAGGAGCTCCATGACCCCCAGTGAGGGTGGGGCTCTGAGATGGGTGGTGACTGGGGAGGGGTGGCCCCAGGAGAACCAACCCAGGATTTCCTCAGTCACTGGGACAAACTCCTGTTTCCCTTTTAGAGGCTGGAGTTGCTACCAAGAAGCCCCTGGGCGTCTGCCCTCGTTCCTCCACTCTCCCTTCTGGTTGGCGGCCTTGCCATCACCTGCTCTTCCTCTCTCCACCACCAGGAGTTTCAGCCCCTACAGCAAAGGCAGAGGCCCCAGGAGTCCTGATGACCAGGGAGATGCAGCATTGCCTTCCCTTTATGCGCTTGGCTGATAATCTGCTTGACACTTTTTCTAAGCATCGGGGCCATTTCTCTCGGTGCTAAGTGTTGGGATTCCTGCACTGAGCCTTCGAACTGCTCGAACAAGAATCTCAACCCAGAGTCTGTTTCCACCTTCTCTCTGGTTGTGGAAAATCAGATGCATCTCTATGTCCTGACCCTGTTCTTGCACATGATATTGCCAGAAAACTGTCGTGTGAGACTGCAGAACTTCCGGGATTCTTTATGTGTCCTGAGAAACAGCTTTGTGTGTTTTCAACAGAACAAGATTATATTTATGATTGTTTCCTTTCATAATTTATTGTCTTGCCACGGATATTTAAGTGAATATCTTACTTTTTAAAAGATTAAATTATTTCAGAATTTCATTTTATAACCCGGTAGAGATGTAATGCCATTCACTCTTTGTCCATATCATGGAGTAAATAAAACCAGTGATTCTGCTAGATTTCTTATGGAAACAGAGAATTGAAGGATCACTTGTAAATTAGCTATCAAGCAGGACATCTGTTGGTCTCAAAAATTATCCAGATACTCTGATGCAAACAAATATTCTGGGACTTAAGGATGGAGAACCTTTCTGATTTCAGCCCTGATCCCCAACCCCAGCAGTGACTTTCCTTTGATGCCTCCAGCCTGACTCACCTCCTTCAGTGAGAAGTCAGTCTTCACAGCAGCAGCAGCTCTACCTCTAAATGCTGTTTTATTCCCCCACAGACAAAGGATCAGCATCTAGAATGTAACGAGAGCTACTGTACTTCAATGGGGCAAGTCTGATTCTTCAAAGATACAGGGCAAATGATATGAGGAGTTAATACATGGCAAATAATTCTATGAAAAGATTGAAGATCTCACAAATAATTAAGAATACTGTAATTAGAAGGAGAATGACCTTTCCCCACACGCCCATGAAACTGGCAAATATTTTAAAATATATCAACACTTCCTATTGTTGATACACTAGGAACAGTATGGAACTATGAACAGGAAACGGAACTATGAACAGGAACACTAGGAACTATGAACAGGAAACGGAATACCAGTAATTCTCTTGCATTGTTGGTATGAGTCAAGCTTCAAATACTGTATAATTTCACCATATCTAGTGAGGCAGAAGATACGCTCATCTTCCCTCACAACAGTCTCAGTGTTTATTCCAGTCCCACAACTATGTACCAAAGAGCCTGTAGCTATATGGTTTTATTGTAGTGGTGGTGTTGCAAAAATATAGCAACAACCTACATTTCCAGAGAAAAGGAGCATATACTAAAATGTTGGTGAAAGTTTTCTGTTCTTTCTACCTAAGACTCGATCATCTCAACCACTACCAAAAATCAAACAACCAAAAGCCTGGATGAAAAGACTTTAAAACATGCAAATGTGTTAATGAGGACTTCTGATTGACATACAGTCAAAGTGGCCACCTCAATACAAATCTCTCCACTTTCCCCTAAAAATTATACAGATCAAGAAAAGGGACAAAGGGAACACCCCTCACCCACATCTTCAGCACGAGGAGGAGACTGAAAATCCCTAAACCTGTCAGGCTCCTGAGCTAGAAAGGACGGTTTGGGGAAAAAAGAATGGGGTCTGAGGGTTAGATGTAGGAATGTCTCAGTGTGAAGTGTGTTCTGTGACTGCGTTTTGGCAACTTAGGAGATGTCTTGATTTATAAGAAATGTTCACTAAAGTGCTTGGCAGTGATGGGACATCAGGGTGACAGCTTGCTCTGAAATGGTTCTGGAAGAGTTTTCCATAACTGCAGCCCTAACTTTTTGTAAGTTTTTGCTTGCTTCCAAAAATTTTTCAAGTTATTAAAAATGGGAATTTAAAACAAAACTTGTTTTCAGAATTTGAAATAAGAGAAATACTTAAATACAATAGAGGAGACAGAACTGTAAGCCTCCCAGTCTCCACCTCAGATCCCGCTCCTTTCATAGAGCCGGGTCCTCCCCCGATGTTCCCTTCTTGTCCTTCTGTGCTCCAGCCCCCCTCAGCTTCTCCCTCCTCAACCTCATTAGCATGGTCAGCCCAGGCTGTGCTACAGACAAAAGCAGCTCAGGCCAGAGATGGGGATGTGCAAATTCACTGTTACAGCTCCTGACCCTCAGTGGGATGCAGGAGCTGGCAGGTAACTGCCTCAGAGAAAAGGACTTGGAGTTCTTCTGAGATTAGATCCACCCTATAAAAGGTGTGTTTGTGTGTGTGTTTGTGTGTGTTCCCAGTGAATTTTCTGCTTGAAACTCATGACTGCCAATGGATTTCCCTCACATCCTCCCTGCCTCATTTCACCTCTTGAAATCTCTTCCTCTACAAGCCACACGGCCTACCTGCTGGTTCTCACCATCATGCTCCCAGGCTTTCTCTTTCAGCGGAGTCCTCTGTCAGGTACTCTGCTTCCCACTGGACAAAGGCCTGTGGACTCTGAATGCTGGGCGCGAACATCACCTGCCAGTAGGTCTTCATTGCACTCCTGTTTTACTCAGGATTCTCCAAAAAACAACTCCAGTATGATGTTTAGAGACAGAAAGAGAGAGAGATTTATTATAAGGAATGGGCTCATGTGATTATGGAGGCTGCAGTGTAGACGGGCTCACTGGAGCCCAGTGGAGCCAACGGTGCAGATGAAGTCTGAAGGCAGTCTGCTGGAGGATTCCCTCTTCTTTGGGGACATTAGTCTTTCTGTTCCTTTCAGGCCTTCAACTGATTTGACAAGGCCTCCCAACATTATGGAGGACAATCTCCTTTACTCCAAGTTCACCGATTTAAATGTTAATCTCATCCAAAACATTCTCCAAGTTGACCAATAAAATTTCCCATCACACATTCACAGGCTAAATGAGTCATCTCTTCTCCCCTATTCTCGTCCACAGTAAGAATATCACAGTTGGTGAGAGGTATTTGTATATTTGTGTGCCCCACACCTCATGTAGGCGTTGGTAATAGAATGTGTCTCTTTATCACTTTTGTGAACTAGAGCCTAAGACATGCTGCTTCTTGGTCACTCTGGGATGAATTGAATTCCTTGGGGGAACAGGAGCCGAGAGAGGGCTGTCCTCATGCATGGGAGCCCACTTTACAGCAGAACCATCCATGCCCAAACCATTCCTGACTCTATGGCTTTACCCCCACCTCCAATGAGTTCATTGCTGTGAACACTCCGGCCATCCCCACTGGGGAAACACTATGCATCTTTACTTGATCCCTTTGAGAGCAGTGGATATTGTGAGCAGAAATGAAAGGAAGGGTGGAGTCCGGTGGCCCCTGGCTCCTGGGAGGTCTTTGCCTGGTGTGAGGACTAGGGAGAGCCCTGAGTGCCACTCTGCCCCCATCCCCTGAGCCTTTCCCCCGTTAAATGAGGAAAATACACTAAGGTCTCCTCCTGCACGCGTTCTCCGTGTGGAAAGGCTGAGCTTCAGGCAGGGAGAAGTCCCCAATGTCCTGAGGCTGTGGGAAAGTGGAGGAGGACTGTGCCAGGACACAGGGCCCATCTGTACTTGAGGACAGGGATGTGAGATAGCAGCAAGTTCTGTGAACTGACAGATACAAAGGAGATTAGAAGGTTCCTGCCTGATTCCCTCAGGTCTCTATGCTGGAGGGGCCTGTGATAGATGGTGTGGAAGAGACACACAGAGGGTGGGCAGGACCCAGGTTTGGGTGGGGCAGAAGTTTGGTGGGTCCAAGTGATCTGTGTGTGGGAAGAGACTCCCATGCATAGGGCTGGGGGACAGGAGCCTGGGTTGAATCCCCGGGAGGAGGCAACCAGGAAGGGCCTGGCAGCCCCACCCATGAGGCTCAGGGAAGTGGGCAAGTGACTGGGAGAACAGGAGGAAGACAGAAGACTGGCAGTAGAGACCTGGCAGGCCAGTCAGGTGGGAGGAGAGTGAGCTACTACATACGACACACATATTACGTGCGAGCAATGCGTTTCCCACTGTCCTGATTGGTTTACTCCTCTCAACAAACTTTGGGGTAGGTACACCAGTCCCCTCCTCATTACGGAGGTACTTGAGACTTAGGGAGCTTAAGTCACTTGCCCAACATCTCACAGCACACAAATGGGAGGCCTGGCCTGATTCAAACCCAGGTTGGCCTGACTTGAAATCTGAGTTTAAACAATAATTCTCCTACCTCTGTTACGACACTCTTATTTTCTCTACCAAGTTTTAACAGAAAGCAATGTTTCTTAAATGCACGCAACTGTGTCCCATCTCAAGCCTGTTTCTGGTGTCACAGGCCTTAAGCATGTGGATATTACTGTCACCAAGTAGATCTGTTGTGTTTAGTTTCCAAGAAAAGATGCCTTTTTTGGTGCACAACGAAGATGCTGACGTGGCTGGTAGGAACACAGAACTTAAGAAGGTGAGGCTCTTGTCAACACTTAAATAAACATAGACCCATTTATTTGTGTAAAATTAGAGAAAAATTATATTTCATGATCCCATACAGGAAGCACCAACTAAAATGTTCAATGCAAATTTCACCTTCAGAAAATAATATATATGTGTTGGGAATGGAGCCTACAGTGTGGAACTGAGAGTTTCAAGGTAGGCTTTCTCAGTTTGCTGCTCAAATATCATTTACCTGCCTCCTGTGGGTGAGGCCTGCCCACAGCTCTCTGTGACATATTGATGAGAAAGAGCCAAGCTCTTGACCTCCAGGAGCTGGCCTGGCCCTCGCAGCTGGGCCCTGATGTGCTTCTTTTGAATATCAACAATTTCACAGAACATCAACACAGACAAAGCCATTCTGTGACCAGGATGGATCAAGACAAAAAGAAGACCATCTCATAATCATGTCTGAACACAGACAAAAATTGAGAACCTTGCTTAGACAAAAATGACCAACACCTCGCTGTCCTGGCTCATGTGTGTGACTGCTGCTTCTGTACTTGTCACAGCTCCAGTCTAGTCTGTTCTTTACCTTCTAGATAAGAATTATGAAGATACCTAACCATGGAATGTTCCCCTCTTCCTGACAGCATCCAATGCAGAGCAAAGCTACCCTTTATGAACCCTCACCAAAACACTGAACACGAGCCCAAATCCACTCATTCCTTCCTCACATCCTCTTACTGATACGCCCCAAGATTCCCCTGGTGTGAGCCCTCCCCCACTGCAATAAGTGACAAGCTACAGGTGAGTTCCTGGGGATCTTTGGCTAAAGAGTAATGTCATCAGCTACCTGTGTTCCCATTTCCATGTCATTGAGAAGTATCATAAATTTAGTAAACAAGATGAAACATATTTCAGTATAAATCAATTAATCCTTTAAAGATTGAGACTTCTATGTAACTCTAACATAAACCACGTCAAACGGTGTCGTTGAAAAGGCAAGTGCTTTTAACTCTGAACACAAATTTTACTGAAAACTTATTTAAGCAGGGCCTCCTTCCAGCTTCTACATTACTTAATGTCTAACATGAGATGAAGGGCAAGGAGGCTGATAAAGAGCATTCACATCTGCAGGTCGGACCCCAAGGAGGGCCATGCAGAAAGCCTGACCCAACAAACGGAAGGAAGGAAAATGTAGGTTCCCCACTGTTCCAGGCAGGAACACAGCAGTGACCAGATGGACAAGGTTCCTGCTCCCTGGAGGCTTCCATTCTCATGATGAGAGACAGATAACCAAGAAGCCAACACATAAACAGGATCATTTCAGAGACTGAAAGAGGAACGAGATTAGGGATACTGAGAAAGGGGCTCCCTTTCACAAGATGGGCTCATAAAAGGTCAGTTCTAAATAGCTGAAGGGTTATCAAAAGATGATGAGCTGTAACTTTCCCTGTGATGCGTAGATCAGCCAGATGCCACCAGACTTCTGGAATTTCTATGAAGAATGGGTAACATTTTTAAGAGCCATAGTTTATCACATGGCTGGTTGGAACTGGCTGCCGACTGGGAGCTCGGCTGGTGCCGTCAACCAGGAAACAGGCAGGTTGACCACAGTTTTAAATACATGTGTTGCCCACCCCTCCTCAAAACGAGCATGGGATGATGGCATGCTGAACTTCCACTAAGGTACACAATATTCAACTTCTAGATAATACTTTATTGTAGCTATAGCGTTACTCATGTTGGGGGGAAAAATAATACTTAGGCACATATACGACTTGGTCATGATTATCTGGAACTGTGTTTTTCCACAAATTTGCTCAAAATCACTTCCCTTAGTTCAGAATTGCTCATCATAGAAGGCCAGTGTGACTGGGGAGGCAAAGCCACCCTCCCAAGAACAGTCACTATTTGAGTGTCTTTAAAGTATATGCACTGACAGACAATTCCCTAAAGCTTGGTCTGTCAGCACCAGAAAAGGGGGTTTTCCAGCTTCCAAATAACAAGAGAGGGGAGCATGAGCTGGGCTAGCAGGACTCAGAGCAGGTCACAACTGAGAGGGGCTGATAGGGTCAGAAGAATTCATCACTTACCATCACACAGGGTTGCCCAGCGATGTCCTTGACCCTTATAGCATCTTTCTCTTCATAGTACCTTCCCAGCAGCAGCTACCATGGTAACCTGAAGCAGGGGGAGGGTGCCTGGTTTCACTGACAATTACAAGGTAACTTCATCATTTTCAGTGAGCAGGAGGAGGTGGGCTTTGCAGTCACTGTAACACCAGAGCATTACCCACAGCCGGCACACCGCTCCTTCCAGGCATCTACTGACAAGCCCAGGGCTTCCAGTGACTCTTCAATGGCCATAAAGGAATTCAACAACATTCGTATCTTGGCTCTGAACTTCATTCCAATACAATTTTCTTCCAGGCCACATCAGCCTTCCTCCTCTTATTGAGCCTTGCACTCTCTCATTCTGTGCCTTGCTTCTTGTTGTTGTCCCCCTCTGAGGACGTCCTCCCCTCAGGCAGACATGACCAAATCCCACCTGCCATTCTCCAAGCCCTAGTTCTCAGGCTTCCTTCTCCACAAACCTTTCCTGTGGTGTCCCAGATGATGGGTCTCACCTTTTTTGAGCCCACGGCACTGACTCTGGACCTCCATCTTTCACCCATCACGATCTGCCTCAGTTGCATAATTCAGCCCCCTAAGAGAGCCGTGGTTCTCCAAGTCTAAGGCCTGTATGCTTCATCCAGAGCAACAGTGTGGTTCCCACCCCTGGCAGAATATTAAATAAATACTTATTGACCTAATGGAAGACTGTGAAGTCGTGGCACGGGATGACACATGAGACTGGAATATGAATCTGTGTTCCCTCTTCACTACTTCTTTTTCCTTCTTTCTTTGTTTTGCTTATTTGTGTGTTGTTGCCTGCCTTCTAAACTGACAGCCTCTATTCCCAAAGCTCCACCTTTAAAGTTCACCTGTTTCAAGAAATCTGGTTCCTCTTCTTTCCCCCACTTCTTTAATTCCATGTAAAATAACAGTCTTGGACTGGAACAGACAAAAAACGTTAAAGAGCCACAATTCAGGAGGAGGTATCGTTTTACCAGGCTTATGTCAGGATGCTGTGAACTTTACTCACGGTTTACAGGTGTGTTAAAGACCACAGTAGGACTCATATCAGCTCTCATGGGGTCTTTCTGCTGCTCAATATCAGGATCCTTTCTGAGACCGGGAATCACTCCCCTCACTATTTCTCTTAGTCAGTTCAGATGTCTGAGACTCAGCCTGCATCCCCTCCTGATAGAGCAGCCCCCTCACTCTGCCCCATGGCTGGTCTCTCCCAGTCCCCTAAGTCAATTCTGCCATCACCCTGCTACCTTCTCCTCATCTTGTTTGCTGCCCAGGAAGTAAGTGTATAGAGCCTGTCTTTATCAAATGTTTTCACATGGCAAAACAAGCACTAGCTAAACAGAACATTTACCGAGATTCCAGAAGTTCTATGACCATGGTTGCTGATCTCTGGGACGCGGCCCCCCACTTTCCAAGTTTCAGCTTGGGATTCACTTCTCCCCTCACCTTCCACCTTCCGTGAAGGCCAGCGAGTCCTTTCCCCGACTGCAGTCCCTGTTCCTAAGACAATAAAGCAGAGCAAATGTGGTAACCCTATCAGGTGGATAACCCTTCCTCCATTTCTCCCTGGGAAAACAATTAGAAATGAATTCAAGATTGCTGGGTGGGGGCATTTGATTAGCTATTATCCAATTAGCTGTAAATAATTATGCAACTATTACACAGCATTTACAGGGAAGAGTGGAATCTCCTTCTGTAGAAAGCTTTTTAAACTGGTAGAATTTCAACTCTGGAACAATTAGCTATGTCTGCCTAAAGGCATGGAAATAAATGAACCAGTTGCTCAAAACCCTCCCACTCTACAGCAGCCACCATTTGGGTTGAGAGTTTCTCTTATTTATCTGACTATTCATTCTTTGTAGGCCAAGGAAGTGTCTTCTTCATCACTAATTTGTCATAACGTGCATCAGAGCAGTTGGAAATTATCCCACCAGAAACACATTTAAGAAACAAAGAGTCACAGAGCCATCGATTCCCTCTGGCAGAGAGGCCAGTGGGTGGCTGTCAGTTACTGGGGAAACTGTTTTCACCTGGAAGCCTCCCCACGGAAATCGGGAACCAGGCAGAACAGCACAAGAGTGGGGCAGCTCCACCCCTGAGAGCGGGGGGATCTACTCATCACTCAGACGTGGATGGAAGTGAAACTCCTGCCAGGTTGAGAGAAGAGAGGAACTCTGTCCCCAGAGAGAGTCTTCTCCCTTGTGGGCAAACATGTGGATGTTGGTTTAGAGAAATGAGTTGTAAGAACAATAAATTTTGAAAGGAGAGAGAGCTTCTACAGCATAACGCTGAAGGCTTTGGGTTCAGAGAACATGGGCTTGAATTCTGGCCCCAGCTCTTCTTCACACCTTGTCCTGGTACCCAACCTCGCTAAGTTCCATTGTCCCAATTTACAAATAAGAATAAACAGTACCCACCTCACAGCATTGCTATGGGGCTTAATGAGAGGAATCCATGTGAGGTGCTTAGTTCAGTTGCCTGCCTGAATGTGGGCTATTAGCATTACTGCAATTGGTATGATTATTATTGTGTCATGAGAGTTCCACCTGTTGGAGGGTGGGGAGGAAAGGAGGATTTGTCCTTGGACTAAACTGGGAAATAGGAGTGAGCTAAGAAAAATCAAAGCGGCCACACATGCTCATAGACATGTCACTGGTGTCTCAGCCCATATGTTCCATAGCTGGACTTCTCAGGACTTATGATGATGCCACATTGCCAGAGGAAGACCTGGACAATAGCCCCAAAGCTTAAAAGGGTTTTCTAAGCCTTTTCCTCTCAAGGCACCATTTCTCGAGTTTTAAAACAGTAACTCAATCCTAATCAAGCAAAGCATTGAAAGACTTGCATTAAACTAGACTTCAAAGTCTCAATAAATACCCAGCTTTACCCTGATCCCTCTGAGATGCTACAAGCCTCAGGTGAAGCAGCTGTCTCTTACCAGGTAAGCAACATACCCAGCTTTGTCTAACAAAAGAAAGAAAACAAACTAAAAACAAAAACAAACAACACAAGAGTTGGATATGCACTGACTCTGGGGCATCTCCCTCCTTGTTTCTCAGACTGAAGAGAGTCAGGGTGTCACAGGCTCCTGAAATGCCCTCATTGGGGCATTGTGGGAAATATTTCCACATTCCACATCATTTTGACAGTTTAACTATGAAGTGTGTGTGCAGTTTGAAATGGACACCTAAAACTGGAAACTTTGGTTTCCAAAGAAAATTACCGTAAATGGGAAACCTGAATATAGCCATTCATCCTCTGGCCTTTGGATATGAATGGATCATTAAATAGGGCCAGAAAAAAAATTGATGCCATCTCAGACAGGATGGCAAAGGAAAAGCTCTTCCTAACTAGTGTCAGTTCCTTGCAGGCAGGGGCAATGGCCAAGACATGGGCCCCTGGTGCCCAGCCCAGCTACAGGGAAATGGTAGATGATCCACAAATGGGGAATGAGTGAATACAAGATGGATGTCAAAAGATTGGTGTTTGATGCCCTGCTCTACCATTTCCAAACAGTGTAATCCTAAAGAATTGTTTCCAAATTCCATATTTCCACCTCTCTAAAGCTGAAATTAAAAACAATACACATCTCAGTAGTGACGTCAGTATCATGGTAGAGTGAACTTGCCCAGGACTCTCTCCCCTCCAATATACAATGAAAAGTGGCAACTATACTCCAACAGAAGACATCCTTGCATAACACGAAAACATCGGAGAGACATGCAGCCATATGGTGGAGGGTGAAGAAGCTGGAGCCCCCATTGGACGAGCTGGAACAGATTAAGAGAGAACTTTGCTCCCTCCCCTAAAGGTTGTGATCTGTGACCGCAGGAGGCTCCATGAGGGAAGGAATAGGGGAGGGGATGTTCTTTCACGGGAACATCAAGGACCCCTGAGGGCCCGTGCAGCCAAGAGTGAAGACCTCTACCAGGGGGAGAGCTTTCACAGGGGGTGACCTCATCAATCCAACACCCCAGGAGACCAGATAGTGAGAGTAGAGTGAGAAAGCCCATAGAGCACATAGGAGAAAGCAGACCTCCCCCCACCTGCCCTGTGCCCACTCCACCACCAGGGTTCTCGGGTGAAGGCAATGGGCTCAGAATACACTGCTCTTGACCCCCAGCCAGTGGCGATAGGCAGTAACTGCAACCAAATAATATCAGGATGCATCAGATGTGACCCACCTCCTCTAGGACTATCAAACACTATATTAAATCTCCAGATGAGAGAGAAAATGACAGGTACCCAGAATTCAGCCCTGAGGACACAGAAATATGTAATCTAAATGATAATGAATTCAAAATAGCTATCATAAAAAATTCAATGAGGTAAAAGAGAATATAGAGAAAGAATTCAACAAGTTCAGGAGCTACTTCACAAGAGAAATTGAAACTATAAAGAAGAATCAATTAGAAACATTAGAGACAAAAGACACAATGGAAGAGATAAAACAAAATATGGATTCCCTGAATGCTTGAGAGGACATCATAGAGAAGCGTATCAGCATAATCGAAGATAGACATGTTGAAATGCTCCAGACAGAGAAGGAGAGAGAACTAAGACTAACAATAAATGAAGAAAGTCTTTGAGAAATATCCGACTCAATTAGGAAATGCAACATAAGAATTATAGGTATTCAAGAGGGAGAAGAGAAGCAGAATGGAACAGAAAGTGTGTTCAAAGAAATAATAGCAGAGAACTTCCCAAACCTAGGGAAAGAGAAGGAAATCCATGTGGAAACAGCTTCCAGATCTCCTAGATACGTCAATGTAAAAAAACCTACTGCAAGGTATATAGTAGTAAAACTGGCAAAAATGAATGACAAAGAAAGAATACTAAGGTCAGCAAGGCAGAAGAAAATAACATACAAAGGAACCCCAAACAGGCTTTCAGCAGTTTTCTCTGCAGAAACCTTAAAAGCTAGGAGAGAATGGAATGACATATTCAAATCTTTAAAAGGCAGAGATTTTCAGCCAAGAATACACTATCAGCAAAAATATGCTTCAGATTTAAAGGAGAAATAAAAACTTTCCCAGACAAACAAAAGCCAAGGATGTCTGTAGCCACAAGACCCCCCTAAAAGAAATCCTCAAGAAGGCCCCCATATCTGAAAAAAAAAGGGAGAAAGAGGTCACAAAACACTAAGTAAGGAGATAAATAGGTAGACAGAATCAGAATAGGATAACAAATACTCAAGTATAGCATTAAGCTAAAGGGAAGGAAAACACCAAAAACACAGATAATCCTGTCATTTTAACCACAAACTCACAATACAAGATTGAATAAGATGTGAGAAAAACAACTTAGGAGGGGAGGAGGAAAGGGTCTGAAACAGTTTAGACTAAAGAATAAGAGGCCATCAGAAAAAGGACTGTCTTATACATGAGATTCTGAATACAAACCTCAGGGTAACCACTAAACAAAAAAGCAGAACAGAGACACAAATAATAAATAAGGAGAAAACAAAGAAACACATCATAAAAAGCTACATAATTCAATGGGTACACCAAAACACGCAGGATGAGAAACAAAGGAAACGCAGGAAAACCAGAAAATGAGTGATAAAATAGCAGGCTTAAGCCCTCATACATCAATAATCACACTAAACATAAATGGATTGAATTCTCCAATTAAAAGACACAGAGTGGTGAGATGGATTAAAGAACAAGATCTAACAATATACTGCCTCCAGGAAACATGTCTCAGCTCTGATGACAAACACAGGCTCAGAGTGAAGGGATGGAAGACGATACTCCAAGCTAATGGAAAATAAAAGAAAGCAGCTGTTGCAATACTTATAACAGAAAAAGACTTCAAGATAAGATAGGTAAAGAGAGACAAAGAGGAGAAGTATATAATGATCAAAGGGACACTTTGTCAAGAAGAAAGAACACTTATAAATATCTATGCACTCAACACAGGAGCACCAAAGTTCATAAAGCAACTATTAACAAACCTAAAAGAAGATAGCCATAATAACACAATGATAGTAGGGGATGTCAACACTCCACTCACATCGATGGATAGATCATTCAGACAGAGAATCAACAAGGAAACAGGGGAATTAAATGAAAAGCTAATCCAGTTGGACTTAATAGACATATATAAAACACTCCGTCCAAAACCAGCAGAATACACATTCTTCTTAAGTGTGCATGGAACATTCTCAAAGATAGACCATATGTTGGGAAACAAGGCAAGCCTCAATAAATTTAAGAAAATTGAAATAATACCAACTTTTCTCTTTTTTTATTATCTTTTTATATAGCATCTTTTTTATAGCATCTTTTCTGATCAAAATGCTATAAAGCTAGAAATTAATTACAAGAAAAAAGCTGAGAAAGGGACAAAGATGTGGAGACTAAACAATGTGCTGTTGAACCAGCAAAGGATCACTGAAGAAATTAAAGGAGAAATCAAAAATATCCGGAGACAAATGAAAATGATAACATACCATACCAACTCATCTGGGATGCAGCAAAAGCTGTATTAACAGGTAAGTTCATTGCAATACAGGCACACCTTAACAAACAAGAAAAATCCCAAATAAGCAATCTCAAATTACACCTAACTGAATTAGAAAAAGAAGAACAAACAAAGCCCAAAGTCAACAGAAGGAGGGAAGCAATAAAAATCAGAGCAGAAATAAATGCTATTGAAACAAAAAAGGCAGTAGAAAGCATCAACGAAATAAAGACCTGGTTCTTTAAGGTAAATAAAATTGACAAACTCCTAGCCAGACTTGCAAAGAAAAAAAGAGAGAAAGCTCAGAGAAACAAAATTAGAAATGAAAGAGGAGCAATAACAACAGACACCACAGAAATACAACGGATTATAAAAGACTACTATGAAAAACTATATGCCAAAAAAATGGATACTCTAGAGGAAATGGATAGATTCTTGGACTCTTACAACCTCCCAAAGCTGAATTAAGAAGAAACAGACAATCTGAACAGACCAATCACAAGGAAAGAGATTGCAACAGCAATCCAAAGCATCCCAAATAATAAAAGCCCAGGAACAGATGGCTTCCCTGGAGAATTGTACCAAACTTTCAGAGAGGATTTAATACCTATCCTTCTCAAGCTATTCCAAAAAGTTAGGGAAGATGGAACATTTCCTAACACATTCTACAGGAACAACATCAGTCTGATACCAAAACCTGGCAAGGACAACACAAAAAAGGAAAACTACAGGCTAATATCACTGATGAACATAGATGCAAAAATCTTCAACAAACTTGGCAACCCGAATTCAGCAATTCATCAAAAGGATCATTCATCCTGATCAAGTGGGATTTATACCAGGGACTCAGAGATGTTTCAACATCTGCAAATCTATCAATGTGATACACCACATCAACAAATTGAAGAATAAAAACCACATGATCATCTCAATAGATGCAGAGAAAGCATTTGACATTATCCAACAGCCATTTATGATGAAAACTCCTAACAAAATGGGGATAGAAGGAAATTACCTCAACATAATAAGGGCAATACATGACAAACCCACAGCCAACACCATACTCAATGGGCAAAAACTGAATGCCATCCCGTTCAGAACAGGAATAAGATAAGGATGCCCACTATCACCACTCTTATTCAACATAGTAGTGGAGGTTTTGGCCAGAGCAGTTAGGCAAGAGAAAGGAATAAAAGAAATCCAAATTGGGAGTGAAGAAGTGATACTCTCGCTGTTTGAAGACGACACGATCTTATATATAGAAAACTCCAAAGAATCCAATGGAAAACTAAAAGAAATAATTAACAACTACAGTAAAGCTGCAGGGTACAAAATCAACTTACAAAAATCAGTTGCTTTTCTATACTCTAATGATTAACTTACAGAAAGAGAACTCAAGAATACAATTCCATTTGCAATTGCAACTAAAAGAATAAAGTACCTAGGAATAAACAACCAAGGAGGTGAAGGACTTATACAATGAAAACTATAAGACAATACTGAGAGAAATTGATAATGACGTAAAGAGATGGAAAGAGCTTCCATGCATATAAGATTGGAAGAATAAAGATAGTTGAAATGTCCATACTACCCAAAGCAATCTACAGATTCATTGCAATCACAATCAGAATCCCAATGACATTCTTCATGGAAATAGAACAAAGAATCCTAAAATTCATATGGGGCAACCAAAGACCCCGAATTGCTAAGGCAATCCTGACGAAAAAGAACAAAGCCGGAGGGATCACAATCCCTGACTTCAAAATGTACTACAAAGCCATAGTGATCAAAACGGCGTGGTACTGGTACGAAAATAGGCACACAGATCAATGGAACAGAGGTGAAAGCCCAGAAATAAAACTGCACATCTACAGACAGCTAATCTTCAACAAAGATCAGCAAAGGTGCCAAGAACATACAATGGAGAAAAGACAGTCTCTTCCATAAATGCTGTTGGGAAAACTGGGCAGCCACATGCAAAAGAATGAAGGTAGACCATTATCTCACGCCACACACAAAAATAAACTCAAAATGGATCAAAAACTTGAAGATAAGCCCTGATACCATAAAACCCCTGGAAGATAATATAGGTAGTACACTCTTTAACACCGAACTAAAAACGATCTTTTCAAATACCATGTCTCTTCAGACAAGGGAAACGAAAAGAAAAAATAAACAAGTGGGAGTTCATCAGACTAAAGAGCTTCTGCAAGGCAAAAGAAACTAGAATCAAAACAAAGAGACAACCTACCAACTGGGAGAAAATATTTGCAAATCATATATCTGCCAAGGGGTTAATCTCCATAATATATAAGGAACTCACGCAACTGAACAATAAAAAAACAAACAGCCTGATTGAAAAATGGGCAGAGGATATGAACAGACATTTTTTCAAAGAAGATATACAGATGTCCAATAAACACATGAAAAGATGTTCGACATCACTAATCATCAGGGAAATGCAAATGAAAACTACACTAAGATACCACCTTATGCCTGTTAAAATGGTTATAATCACTAAGAGTAAAAGTGGCATATTGGAGAGGGTGTGGAGAAAAGGGAACTCTCATACACTGCTGGTGGGGATGCAAACTGGTGCATCCACTATGGCAAACAGCATGGAGATTTCTCAAAAAACTAAAAATAGAACTACCATACCACTTGGCTATCCCACTACTGGGTATCTACCCAAACAACTTGAAACCAACAATCCAAAGTAGCATATGCACCCCTATGTTCATTGCAGCACTATTCACAATAGCCAAGACATGGAAACAATCCAAGTGCCCATCCACTGATGACTGAATAAAGAAGATGTGGTATATGTATACAATGGAATACTACTCAGCCAGAAAAAAAGACAAATTCATCCCATTTGCAATAACATGGAAGGACCTGGAGGGAATTATGCTAAGTGAAATAAGCCAGACTGGGAAAGACAAACACCAGATGATTTCACTCATATGTGGAATATGAACAAACACATGGACAAAGAAAACAGTTCAGTGGTTACCAGGGGAAGATGGGTTGGGGATGGGCACAGAGGGTGAAGGGGAGCACTTATGTGGTGAGGGTCAAGAAATAACATACAACTGAAATCTCACATCTATGTAAACTATTATGAACTCAATAAAAAACCCCCACACATCTCTTAAAATCATTGTGAGAATTATATAAACTCATTCAGATGAAAATTTTTTACAAGCCCTGAAAATGTTACCAAACCGGAAGTGAGTTCACTCACCCATTGTGCAGCAAGCCAATCTCTGACACCGGGTGTGGTGGAAGAAAGTAGGAATTTTATTTTTGCACAGCGCTGAACAAGGAGAGAGGGCAGCCAATGCTGAAATCCCAAATTCCCCGTAAAGCTAAAAGGAAGGGTTTTTATTTGGGGTTTTAGGTAGGGGAGGGGGAGCATATGGCCTTGCTGGTCAGAGCTTTCCCACCAGCCTGTATCTCTTTGCCAGGAGGAGATAATCCAGGTGCTTGTCCTTGATGGTGTCTGTCTCCATGGAGGATAGTGGATTCTGGAGCCAGGAAGACAGAGAGTAAGCAGGGAATGAGTGTTTTGGTTTTAACCCCGTATGTGCTGGGTTTAATGTGGGGAAACTGATATCAGGGTCCATATCAAAAAGAGTTTGTATAAGAAAAGTAGAAGGGAACTTAACATTCCCTTATCCATGTTATTTGCTAAGCATGTTGACAAAGACTTTTCACCTATTACCCGGTTCCATTTACTATTGTAATGGAATACAATCTGGAAGACTGTGAGGTATTCATTAATGAATTTTTTGATTGACTGATTGTCTAAGTGGGTTTGGTTGCTTCCTCCAAAGCCATCATCACTTTGCTGGTGAGATGGGCTGTTCTGGCTGCTGCTGCTTAAAACCTGCCTGTGGTCCCCGCCGCACTGCAGGAGCAGCATCCTACAGTGGGATGCTCAGAGCTGTGGGCCTCACCTGGGTGTATCATGCACCTGAGTGTCAGGAGACCAGGGGCAACACGGCCGACTTAATTCAGGGGAATTGTATCATGGTTTATCATGAAATGCTGAGGGCCCTTCATTTACAACAGCCTCTTTTAAATCTAAATTTGTCCTGGGTATTATGGCAAGTAAAATGGACAGGTCAAGTTAACTGTCAACTAACAGTTCAATAACAAATCTAACAACAGAAAACTCAGATGACATATTAGGCTCAAAAAGAACTTTCATAAAGATGTGTTTGGCTTCCTCCTCATCTCACCTGCTCCTCACTCACTCCCACATGCTCCTTCTAGATGGGGTAAGTGGTTATGCCAACAAGTAAGATTCGTAAAGTTATTCAAGAAAGGATGAATACACCCACTTACCAGCATTGCTATGAGAACTAACCTAGGCAATATATTTAAATAACAACAATGACTCCCAGTGACTAAGCACTTACCATGTGCCAGGCACTGTGTTGGGTGCCTTGTGTGTGCCGTTTTGAATCTCTGTGAGATAGGAATTATTGTCCCCATTCTACAGACAAGAAAACTAAGGGCCAAAGAAGACACATAATTTGTCCAAAGTCTCAAAGGTCTATTAAATAGTAGACGTAGGATTTAAATCACATCTGTCTGACTCCAAAATCTGTTCTTAAACAAGACGTCCCTTCTGTACCCAGCCCATTGCCTCTTGCGCTTACACCACCCAGTAAATGTTATGTCTGCTCTCCTCCTTTGGAAACGTCAGCAACAGAAATGTTAACCAGTTTCTCTCATGGGAACTTGCCAATCAATTTAAACATATGTGTGCGTGTGCGAGTGTATGTGTGATCACCATTAATCTATTGGATCACTAATCTACTTGTAAATTAATTTCCCATGAAGACTTACACTGGACAGGATTGGCAGTCATTCAGATTCCAATCACATTTTGGGTATATAAGAGCAAATAATGAGTTTACGGTATCTGAGAGACACAATCTGAACCCTGATTCTGCCTCTCCCTGGCAGTGTCAGCTGGGTTTTCAGCTGCAAACATCAGAAACCATCTTTAGCAAGAAGAGTCTGTTGAAAGGGCATCTCTCAGGATGGATGGGAAGGCTGGAGAGCCAGGTTTGCAAGCCAGAGGGACCAGGCCAGGCTCAGCCAGGACCACCCACAGGAACAGTCTGCTTAGGATGCCGGGCTTGACCCACTGGGCACTCTCTCCACGCTGCTCCTGTGAGTATCCTGACTCTCCCTGCACTGTGGGCCACTCCTTCCAAGTCAGGATCCCCGCAAGCATCCAGTCAGCTCACTCAGGCCACAAGCCTGCTGCCTGGCTGCCAGGGAGCTGGAAGCGAGAATATCTGCCCTCACAAGCTCCTCCCACCCCCCATGGAGATTAAGGGAGCACTGAGCTTGACATGCTGCAGAGGTCCTGTAATGTTGACTCCCTCCTCCCCACTCCTAAATATTTGCTGAATTGAACTGAGTCATGAACTAAAGATTCCTAATTTAAACTGCAACTGGTAAAGGCCCTATCACCAATATATTCACCCTAATTAGAAAGTAGAAGAAGGTAAAATAAAAAATACTAACCAGAGGAATAGCAATTTTTCAAAGGTTTCTTTCCAGTCTTAATTCTTCACAGCCTCTTGGGGTGGAGAAGAGCGGGTGGCAGCTCTTTCACAGGAGGATGGAGCAGGAATGATGGAAAGGCAGGCTCTGCTATCCCACCGTGATCTGAGACCCCTGCTCCCCAAGTCTCATTCTCACCACGAGATTGTTTTCCCAAGTGTGTTGAAAGGAAGGATCACAAATACTTCATGTACCCACGAGTAACTGAAGAACACTGTATCTGCCTATGCTTCCTGCTGCTGTCAAAGGTACTTGTAAACATCAGGGGTTTTCCCTTGTTAACCAGGATGGACATAAATTTAACCATAGACATTTGTTTTACAGAATTATCCATTCATTTGTTCTCCTGGCAAACTCCTCTGATTTGTCCAGACCCACCTCAAATGCTACCACCTCTCTCCATGAGTCCTCACTCATTCAACAAACATACATGAAGCACCTATGATGTGTTGATCACTGTGCTCAGTGGCAGAAAAACACTGCTGAGCAGGACAGACATGGTCCTACTCTATGGGGTTCCTGTACAAGGTGAGGTAGAGGCTTAACAGGGAGATGTGACCTGGTGTGGGGAATCAGAGCTGGCTTCTCTGAGGAGGTGATGTTTTATGCTGTTCCTCCTCTGCATGGCCCTCGTCTGTTACAGCAGTGATCACAGAGATGTGAGACTGGGGCCCAATCTACCTGTATGCCTCAAAGACAGGGATGCATGTGGAAGGGGAGGAGCAAAATGGCAGGGTGAGCTGACCTGGGATTCTCTCCCCTCCAAAATACAACAAAGGATTGGAAAAACTGAATTTCAGAGAATAAATCTAATGCCAACACGTTAGACACCTACAATACCAAGAAGGCGGAGAACATAGACCTTGCTGCCGGCCTCAGAGGAGCTGGAATGGATAGGAGAAAACATCGCTCCCTCCCCTAGAGTCTGCGGTCCCTGCTGCGTGGGTCGTGGAAGGAGCGGGGCAGGGGCTGCGCAACCGGGGAATCATCCAGGACTCCTGCTGCTGGTTCAGTGGAAACCCACTGCTGGGGGAAAGCTTCCATGTGCGGGGACCCCATAAACCCGGGGCCTCGGGAGACCAGAGAACAGAACTGATCCGAATCCAGATGGCGGGCCAGAATAGCAGCCCCTCCCTCACGGAAAAGAGCACTGGGCACAGCCATCTTGCCCGAAGGCAGAGAGCTCAGAATGCGCAGCTCTCGACCCCCATCTAGTGGCGACAGGCTGTAACTGCAACCGAATTCTACCACCATGTGAAAACCAGGCTCCTCTACCATCCAGCAATTTATAAAAGCCCCAGACCAGAAGGAAAACAATAAAAACACAGAATTAAGTCCTGAGGACTTGGAATTAGGTAAACTAAGTGATAATGAGTTCAGAGCAGCTATAATCAAAAAACTCAATGAGGTAGAGAGAAAGATAGAGAAACAAGCCAACGAGTTCTGGAGTTACTTCACAAAAGAGATTGAAATCATAAAGAAGAATCAAACAGAATTACTAGAGATGAAAAACACAATGGATCAGATAAAACAGAATACGGATTCCCTTAATGCCCATGTAGACACCATAGAAGAGCAAATTAACATAATTGAAGATAGACAGGCTGAATGGCTCCAGAAAGAGGAAGAAAGAGAACTAAGAATTTAAAAAAATGAGGAAAATCTCTGAGAGATAGTGGATTCAATGAGGAGTAAGAACTTAAGGATCATAGGAATTCCCAAGAACATGGAAAAAGAATATGGAGCAGAAAGTGTGCTTAATGAAATTATAGAAGAGAACTTCCCAAATCTAGGGATTGACGGAGAAATGTGTGGAGAGGAAGATTTCAGATATCCTAGATTTGTCAATGTAAAAAGACCTACTGCAAGGCACATAGTAGTACAAATGGCAAGAAGGAAAGATAAAGAAAGAATACTCAGGGAAGTAAGAAAAAAGAAGAGAATAACCTACAAAGGAGCTCCTATCAGACTTTCAGTGGATTTCTCTACAGAAACCTTGCAAGCTAGGAGAGAATGGAATGACATATTCAAAGCTTTAAAAGATAAGAATCTTCAGCCAAGAATACTCTATCCAGCAAGAATTTCCTTCAGATATGAGGGAGAAATTAAATCTTTTCCAGACAAACAAAAGTTAAGGGAATTTGTAACTAAAAGCACTCCGCTACAAGAAATCCTCAAGAAGGCTTTCATACCTGAAAAAATAAAAAAGGGAGAAAGGGGACACAATCCACAGACTAGGGAGACCGATGGATAGAACCAGAACAGGATAGCAAATATTCAACTATAGCATTGGGGTAAAGGTAAGGAAACTACCAAAGCAAGGACGATCTTATCACTCTAACTACAAATTCATAACACGAGTTGGAATAAGAAATGAAAATAATTATTTAGGAGGGAAGAGCAAAGGGTCTAAATCAGTATAGGCCAAGTAAGTAAGAGACCACCAGAGAATAGACTATATTATACACGAGATTCTAAATACAAACTTCAGGGTAGACACTAAGCTAAAAAACAGAACAGAGTCACACAACATAAATAAGGAAAAATCTAAGAAACCCAGCATAAGAAATTGCAGTACTAAATGGGTAGGCTACAGCACACAGGAAAAGAAATAGGAAAACAAGATAATGAGTGACAGATTGACAGCATTAAGTCCACATGCATCAATAATCACTCTCAATATAAACGGATTGAACTCTCCAATAAAAAGACAGAGTGGCAAAATGAATTAAAGAACAAGATCCAACAATTTGTTGCCTCCGGGAAACACACCTCAGCCACAAGGACAAACACAGGCTCAGAGTGAAGGGGTGGAGGACAATACTTCAAGCTAATAGCAAGCAAAAAAGGGCAGGTGTTGCAATTCTTATATCAGACAAAGTGGATTTCAAAATAAGACAGGGAAAGAGAGACACAGAGGGACAATATATAATGATCAAAGGGACACTTCATCAAGAAGAAATAACGCTTATAAATACCTATGCACCCAACACAGGAGCACCAAGATTCATAAAGCAACTATTAACAGACCTAACGGAAGATGTTAAAAACAACACAATAATAGTAGGGGACCTCAACACCCCACTCACATCAATTGACAGATCATCCAGACAGAAAATCAACAAGGAAATAGTGGAGCTAAATGAAAATCTAAAACAATTGGACTTAATAGACATATATAGATCACTTCACCCTGAAAGAGCTGAATACACATTCTTCTCAAGTGCACATGGAACATTCTCAAGGATAGACCATATGTTGGGAAACAAGGCAAGCCTCTACAAATTTAAAAAAATTGAAATAATAACAAGCATCCTCTCCGATCATAATGGTATAAGGCTAGAAATTAATTACAAGAAAAAAGCTGAGAAAGGCACAAAGATGTGGAGACTAAACAACACACTACTGAACAAGCAATGGATCACTGAAGAAATTAAAGAAGAAATCAAAAAATACCTGGAAACAAATGAAAATGACAGCATGCCATACCAACTCATATGGGATACAGCAAAAGCTGTATTAAGAGGAAAATTCATTGCAATTCAGGCAAATCTTAATAAACAGGAAAAATCCCAAATAAGCGATCTTAAACTATACCTAACTGAACTAGAGAAAAAAGAACAAATAAAGCCCAAAGTCAGCAGAAGGAGAGAAATAATAAAAATCAAAGCAGAAATAAATACTATTGAAACGAAAAAGGCAGTAGAAAGGATCAATGAAACAAAGAGCTGGTTTTTTGAGAAGATAAATAAAATTGACAAACCCCTAGCCAGACTTACAAAGAAAAAAAGGGAGAAAGCTCAAATAAACAAAATCAGAAACGAAAGAGGAGAAATAACAACAGACTCTGCAGAAATACAATGGATTATAAGAGAATACTACGAAAAACTATATGCCAACAGAATGGATAACCTAGAGGAAATGGATAAATTCTTGGACTCCTACAATCTCCCAAAGCTCACTCAAGAAGAGGCAGACAATTTGAACAGACCAATCACAAGGAAAGAGATTGAAACAGCAATCAAAAACATCCCAAAAAATAAAACCCCAGGACCAGATGGCTTTCCTGGGGAATTCTACCAAACTTCCAGAGAGGATTTAATACCTATCCTTTTCAAGCTACTCCAAAAAATTAGGGAAGATGGAACACTTCCTAACACATTCTATGAGGCCAACATCACGCTGATACCAAAACCTGACAAGGACACCACGAAAAAAGAGAACTACAGGCCAATATCACTGATGAACATAGATGCAAAAATTCTAAACAAAATTTTGGCAACCAGAATTCAGCAATTCATCAAAAGGATCATACATCACGATCAGGTGGGATTCATACCAGGGACACAGGGATGGTTCAACATCTGCAAATCAATCAACGTGATACACCACATCAACAAACTGAGGAATAAAAACCACATGATCATCTCAATAGATGCAGAGAAGGCATTTGACAAGATCCAACAGCCATTTATGATAAAAACTCTGAACAAAATGGGCATAGAAGGAAACTACCTCAACATAATAAAGGCCATATATGACAAACCCATAGCCAACATCATACTCAATGGGCATAAACTGAATGCCATACCCCTGAAAACAGGAACGAGACAAGGAACTGGAGGTCCTGGCCAGAGCAATCAGGCAAGAAAAAGGAATAAAAGGAATCCAAATAGGGAGGGAAGAAGTGAAACTCTCGCTGTTTGCAGACGACATGATCTTATATATAGAAAACCCCAAAGAATCCATTGGAAAACTCTTAGAAGTAATCAACAACTACAGCAAAGTTGCAGGGTATAAAATCAATTTGCATGAATCAGTAGCATTTCTATACTCTAATAACAAACTAACAGAAAAAGAACTCAAGAACACCATACCATTCACAATCGCAACAAAAAGAATAAAATACCTCAGGGTAAATTTAACTAAGGAAGTGAAGGACCTATATAATGAAACTTACAAGGTCTTTCTGAGAGAATTGGATGACGACATAAGGAAATGGAAAGACATTCCATGTACATGGATTGGAAGAATAAACATAGTTAAAATGTCCGTTCTACCTAAAGCAATCTACAGATTCAACGCTATCCCAATCAGAATCCCAACGACATTCTTTACAGAATTAGAACAAAGAATCCTAAAATTCATATGGGGCAAGAAAAGACCCCAAATTGCTAAAGCAATCCTGAGTAAAAAGAACAAAATGGGAGGCATCACAATCCCTGACTTCAAAACATACTACAAAGCTACAGTAATCAAAACAGCATGGTACTGGTATAAAAACAGGTGCACAGATCCATGGAACAGAATTGAAAGCCCAGAAATAAAACCACACATCTATGGACAGCTTATCTTCAACAAAGGAGCTGAGGGCATACAATGGAGAAAAGAAAGTCTTTTCAACAAATGGTGCTGGGAAAACTGGAAAGCCACATGTAAAAGAATGAAAATTGACCATTCTTTTTCACCATTCACCGAAATAAACTCAAAATGGATCAAAGACCTAAAGGTGAGACCTGAAACCATAAGGCTTCTAGAAGAAAACATAGGCAGTACACTCTTTGACATCAGTATTAAAAGGACCTTTTCGGACACCATGTCTTCTCAGAGAAGGGAAACAATAGAAAGAATAAACAAATGGGACTTCATCAGACTAAAGAGCTTCTTCAAGGCAAATGAAAACAGGATCGAAACAAAAAAAACAGCCCACTAACTGGGAAAAAATATTTGCAAGTCATATATCCATAATATATAAAGAACTCTCACAACTCAACAACAAAAAAATCAAACAACCCAATCAAAAAATGGGCTGGAGACATGAACAGACATTTCTCCAAAGAAGATATACAGATGGCCAATAGGCACATGAAAAGATGCTCATCATCGCTGATCATCAGGAAAATGCAAATCAAAACTACACTAAGATATCACCTTACACCCGTTAGAATGACAAAAATATCTAAAACTAATAGTAACAAATGTTGGAGAGGTTGTGGAGAAAAAGGAACCCTCATACACTGCTGGTGGGAATGCAAACTGGTGCAGCCACTATGGAAAACAGTATGGAGCTTCCTCAAAAAACTAAAAATAGAACTACCATATGATCCAGCCATCCCACTACTGGCTATTTATCCAAAGAGCTTGAAGTCAGCAATCCCAAAAGTCCTGTGCACCCCAATGTTCATTGCAGCATTATTTACAATAGCCAAGACATGGAAGCAACCTAAGTGCCCATCGACAGAAGAATGGATAAAGAAGATGTGGTACATATATACAATGGAATACTACTCAGCTGCAAAACAGAACAAAATCATTCCATTTGCAATAACATGGATGGACCTTGAGGGAATTATGTTAAGTGAAATAAGCCAGCTAAAGAAGGATAATCTGTGTATGACTCCACTCATATGAGGAATTTAAAAACGTGGACTAAGAGAACAGTTTAGTGGATACCAGGGGAAAGGTGGGGTGGGGGGTGGGCACAAAGGGTGAAGTGGTGCACCTACAACACGAATGACAAACATTAATGTACAACTGAAATTTCACAAGATTGTAACCTATCCTTAACTCAATAATAAAAAAAAAAGGACAGGGATGCATGTGAGTAACATGCTGACCACAGAGCCTGCCATGTGACAGTGTCCTGTAAGTGCAATGAGTGAACCAGCTCTGTGGCCCGGCCCTGCTTCATGGAGTTGACAGTGGTGACTTGGGAAGGACAAACATCAGCACCTTGTATCCCAACCAAACTAAAGAGATGCCCTGTGTGAGCTCTTTGGTGGATGCTGAGGAACAGCTCTGTGACCTTCGAGCAGGCTGAGGTGAACATGCATCCCGGTTGCTTAGCTGTCAGGTCATCAGCCTGTTGTCCTGACACAGGCACAGCCAGGACACAGCTAGCAAACTAGCACTTTCAAGTAGAATCTTCCAAGTTTGAAACTGGAAGGAGCCCACAGCTCAAAAACCATTCAGGAGACTCTCTGCCCTCAACGTGTCCCTCTGTGGGTCACTGCTGGCAGCTAAGGTCTCAGGGGCACAGCTGTGCTGCTCTCTCCCACTGGCACGACAGCAGTGGGTGAGAAGTCACATGACTGCAAACCAAGCACCGTGCCCAAGGGTGTTTCTCAGCCTTTCTGGAGGAGGTCCCTTCCAGTCCCGGTTATTTGATCCCACACAAGGAGAGAACTCTTGGGGGACATTAAAATCTTCTCTGAGACCAGCCAGACCTGCAGAGAATTTGCTCTCCTTCTGCACAGCACACAAGAATTAATTAGTATAAAATTAATTATGGAGGCCTGAAAACAATTGCCAACAGAGTTGCTGCTTTCAACTGGCCTGTTCCTGCTCAAATTGTGTGTTCTTGACAAGACGCTGCTCCACCAGGGAACTTTCCAGCATGAAGCTCTGCAATGACTTGGAAACCGTGTTCGGCTGATGCCAGCGGCATCTGAATAAGTTTCTCTTTCTGACTGTTGGCTCAGTTATATTTGAAGCCCTGCCAGCTGGGATGGGGCCAAGGGTGTCAGCAGCTTTGAAGACGGAGGTTGATGAGAACTTCTAGGGGATCATAAACCAGAATGAATTTCTTACTTGGGGACCTACTACTTTATTTTTTTTTTCTCTTTTTAAAATTTTTATTGCAGTGACATTGGATTATAACATTATATAACTTTCAGATGTACATTGTAATATATTTAGAATTCTGTGTAGATTACATCATGTTCACCACCCAAAGACTAATTATAACCCCTCACCACACATGTGCCCTAATCACCCCTTTTGTCCTCCTCCCTACCCTCTTCCCCTCTGGTAACCACCAATCCAGTATCTTTTGCTATGTGTTTCTTTGTGGTTGTTTTTATCTTCTACTTGTAAGTGAGATCATATGGTATTTGACTTTCTCCCTCTGACTTATTTCACTTAGCATAATACCCTCAAGCTCCATCCATGTTGTCACAAATGGCCAGATTTCATCATTTCTTATGGGTGAGTAGTATTCCATTGTGTATATATACCACATTTTCTTTATCCATTCTCTCTTGAAGGGCACCTGGGTTGCTTCCGAGTCTTGGCTATTGTGAATAATGCTGCGATGAACATAGGGGTGCAGGTATCTGTATGCATTTCTGTTTTCAAGTTCTTTGGATAAATACGCAGCAGTGGAATGGCTGGATGGATGGTATGGTAGTTCTATTCTTAATTTTCTGAGGAAACTCCATACTGTTTTCCATAGTGGCTGCACCAGTTTGCATTCCCACCAGCAGTGTATGAGGGTTCCCTTCTCTCCACATCCTCTCCAACACTTGTTTCCTGTCTTGTTAATTATAGCCATTCTGACTAGAGTGAGGTGATACCTCATTGTAGTTTTGATTTGCATTTCCCTGATCGTTGATGATGTTGAACATGTTTTCATGTGCCTGTTGGCCATCCGTATATCTTCTTTGGAGAAATCTCTGTTCAGACCTTTTGCCTACTTTTTGATTGGGTTGTTGGGTTTTTTGTTATTGAGATGTATGAGTTCTTTGTATATTTTGGATATTAACCCCTTATCTGATATATGGTTTGCAAATATCTTCTCCCAATTGTTAGGTTGTCTTTTCATTTTTTTGATGGTTTCCTTTGCTGTGTGTAAGCTTTTTAGTTTGATGTAGTCCCATTTGTTTATTTTTTTCTTTTGTTTCCCTTGCCCGGTCAGACATGGTAGTTGAAAATATGCTGCTAAGACTGATGTCAAAGAGCGTACTGCCTATCTTTTCTTCTAGAAGTTTCATGGTTTAAGGTCTTACATTCAAGTCTTTAATCCATTTAGATTGATTTTTGTGCATGCTGCAAAAGAACGGTCTACTTTCATTCTTTTACAAGTGGCTGTCCAGTTTTCCCAACATCATTTATTGAAGAGACTTTCCTTTCTTCATTGTATGCTCTTGGCTCTCTTGTTGAAAATTAGTTGTCTGTAGATGTGTGGGTTTATTTCTGGGCTCTCGATTGTGTTCCATTGATCTGTGTGTCTGTTTTTGTCCCAGTACTATGCTGTTTTGGTTACTATAGCTTTGTAATATATTTTGAAATCAGGGAGTTGATACCTCCAGCTCTCTTCTTTTTCCTCAAGATGCCTTTGGCTATTCGGGGTCTTCTGTTGTTCCATATAAATTTTAGGATTCTTTCTTCTATTTCTGTGAAAAATGTTATTGAAACTTTGATCAGGATTGCATTGAATCTATAGATTGCTTTAGGAAGTATGGAAATTTTAACTACGTTAATTCTCCTAATCCAAGAGCACAGAATATCTTTCCATTTCTTTGTGTCTTCTTCAATTTCTTTCAACAATGTTTTATAATTTTTGGTGTACAGATTTTTCACCTTTTTGCTTAAGTTTTTTCCTATGTATTTTATTCTTTTTGTTGCATTCGTAAATGGGATTGTATTGTTAATTTCTGCTACTTCACTGTTAGTGCATAGAAGTGCAACTGATTTTAGTGTGTTGATTTTGTATCCTGTGCCTTGACTGTATTCATTTATTATTTCTAAAAGGTTTTTTTATTGGATTCTTTAGGGTTTTCTATGTATAGAATCATGTCATCTGCAAATAGTGACATTTTCACTTCTTTTCCAATTTGGATCCTTTTTGTTTCTTTTTCTTGCCTGATTGCTCTGGCTGGGACTTCCAATACTGTGTTAGATAAGAGTGGTGAAAGTGGGCATCCTTGTCTGGTTTCTGTTCTTAGAGGGATAGCTTTCAGTTTTTCTCCATTGAGAATAATATTAGTTGTAGGTTTGTCTTATATGACCTTTATTATGTTGAGGTACTTTCCTTCTATACCCATTTTATATAGAGTTTTATCATAAATGGATGCTGTATCTTGTCAAATGCATTCTCTGCATCTATTGAGATGATCATGTGATTTTTATTCTTCATTTTGTTAATGTGGTGTATCATGTTGATAGATTTGCGGATGTTGAACCATCCCTGCATCCCTGGAATGAAACCCACTTGATCATGATGTCTGATCTTTTAAATGTATTGTTGTATTCGATTTGCTAGTATTTTGTTGAGGATTTTTGCATCGATGTTCATCAGTGATATTGACCTGTAATTTTCCTTTTTTTGTGTTGCCCTTGTCTGGTTTTGGTATCAGGATAATTTTGGCTTCGTAGAATGAGTTAGGAAGCCTCCCCTCCTCTTCAGTTTTTTGGAAGAGTTTGAGAAGGATAGGTATTAAGTCTTCTTTGAATGTTTGGTAGAATTCACCAGGGAAGCCATCTGGTCCTGGACTTTTATTTTTTGGGAGGTTTTTGATTACTGTTTCGATTTCCTTACTGGTGATTGGTCTATTCAAATTCTCTACTTCTTCTTGGTCCAGTTTTTTATGGGTGTATGATTCTAAGAATTTAACCACTTCTTCTGCATTATCCACTTTGTTTGTGTATAGCTTTTCATAATATTCTCTTATAACCTTTTGTATTTCTGAAGTGTCTGTTCTAATTTCTCCTCTTTCATTTCTGATTTTACTTATTTAAGCCTTCTCTCTTTTTTTCTTGGTGAGTCTAGCTAAAGATTTGTCAACTTTGTTTATCTTTTCAAAGAACCAGCTCTTGGCTTCATTAATGTTTTTTATTGTTTATTGTTTTTTTAGTCTCTATTTCATTTATTTCTGCTTTTAAAAAAAATTATCCTTTCTTCTGCTGATTTGGGGCTTTGTTCTTCTTTTTCCAGTTCCTTTAGGTGCACTGTTAGACTGTTTATTTGGGATTGTTCTTGTTTGTTGAAGTAGGCCTAAATTGCTATAAAAAATTCCCTCTTAGAACTGCTTTTGCTGTATCCCATAGATTTTGGTATGTCATACTTTCATTTTCATTTGTCTCCAGGTATGTTTTTATTTCTCCTTTGATTTCCTTAATGACCCAATCATTGTTCAGTAGCATGTTTTTTAATCTCCACATATTTGTGTATTTTCTGATTTTCTTCCTGAAGTAGATTTCTAACTTCATACCCCTGTGATCAGAAAAGATGCTTGGTATTATTTTGATCTTTTAAAATTTATTGAGACTTGTTTTGTGGCCTAATATGTGATCAATCCTGGAGGATGTTCCATGTGCATTTGAAAAGAATGTGTATTCTGTAGTTTTTGGGTGGAATGTTCCATATATATGTATATATATACACTAAGTCCATCTGGTCGAATGTGTCATTTAAGGCAAATGTTTACTCATTGGTCTTCTGTTTGGATGATCTACCTATTGGTGTAAGTGGAGTGTTAAAGTTCCCTACTGTTATTGTGTTACTGTCTATTTCTCCTTTTATGTCTGTTAATAATAGCTTTATATATTTAGGTGATCCCATGTTGGGTGTATAGATATTTACAACTGTTATATCCTCTTGTTGGATTGTTCCTTTTATCATTATGTAGTACCCTTCTCTGTCTCTTGTTACAGTTTTTGTTTTAAAGTTTATTTTTTCTGATCTAAGTATTGCTACCCCTGCTCTTTTCTTTGCCATTTGCATGGAGTATCTTATTACATCCTTTCACTTTCAGTTTGAGTGTCTTTAGGAGTGAAGTGTGTCTCTTGTATGCAGCATATTTATGGGTCTTGTTTTTTTATCTAATTACCACTGTATGTTTTTTGATTGGAGCATTTAGTCCATTGATATTTAAAGTAGCTATTGATAAGTATGCATTTACTGCCATTTTGTTACTTTTTTTCTGAGTATTTTAGTAGTTCTCTGCTCCTTTCTAGGGACCTAGTATAAAATATTATTTATTTATTCATTCGTGCATCTGTTCACTCATTTATTTTTGCATTTCATGACATTCCCTATGCCAGACTTCACTGGGTGACAGGGACACAGAGTCATATATGCACAGATCCCACTGTCATGACCCTCTCAATCTGTCTCAGGAGACAGAGGCACAAACTCTGGGGAGAAAAGTGAGGAAACCATTTGTGCCGCATCACAGGAGCACCTAGGATGGGTCCCTAAACTGGAGGGCTTCTGTGGGAGGTGACATAGAGCTGGCTCATAAATGGGGGGCAAGAGTTCTCCAGGCAAGAGTGGGGAGAGGCATTGCAGATAGAAGGACACAAGAGTAAAGCACTTCACTTCTGTACTCTTCAATTTCTTCATCTATAAAAAAGAGGGAAGGCAAAGACCCAGCCTCATGACATTCCTGAGAGGATTAGAGAGCAATGCTGACAATCACACACCCAGGGGCTTACCCTTCAGGGGACCCTGGTTCCCAACAGTGGGGGATGGGTCAGTGGTGATTCATTCTTGCTTTTCCCCATCCCTCTTACAGGCCTGGTTGTGCACCTCCACGAAGCCCAAAGCCCAGGAATTAAGCAAAGCTTAGCAAGGAGGGGAAGTGATGAGTCACCAACCACAGGCCTTGCAGATAAAAAAAATCAGTCAAGTAAGTTGAAATTAGAATTGCTCAGGGTAAACCCACTTCTGTACCTTGTCAAAGTGTCTTCAAGTGCTGGATTCTAGTTGTTTGGGCTCCATCTATGTTTTGTTTTTTAATTGTTGTAAAATATACGTAAAATTTACCATCTTAATCATTTTTAAGGGCACGGGTCAGTGGTATTAAATACATTCACACTGTTGTGTGACCATCACCACTATCCATCCTCATAACTCTTTATCTTGTAACACTGGAAGTCTATACCTATTAAACAATAACTCCCCTTTTTCCCCTCCCACCAACTCATGGCAAGCACCATAATAATGTCTGTCTCTATGATTTTGACTACACTAAATTTCCTCTTGTAAGTGTAGCCATGCACTATTTATCTTTTGCGGCTGGCCTATTTCACTTAGCACAATGTCCTAAGGATCATCTATGATGCAGCATATTGCAGAATTTCCTCCTTTTTAAAGGCTGAATAATATTCCATTGGCTGTATATACCTCATTTTGCTTATCTGTTCCTCTGTCAATGGATACAGGTTGCTTTCACGTTTTAGATTGTGAATAATGCTGCTGATGAGGATCAAGTGTGCCGCTGCCCCAGGGAGAAGCCCAAGGCGTCCTGCACTACATACCAATCTATATCATCCTCTGGGAAGCATAGGACGTCCTAACTTAATCCAATCTGATTCTTATCTAAAAATATAGGACCACCCAGTAACCAGACCCCACCAGCACTGATATCATTTTAATGACTTTTTTCATGATCTTTCCTTTGTCTTGTAAAGAGATAACTCACATATCTATATCTTATAAATTTAGCTGTAACCCTCAACACATTGCAGTTCTTACTGCCTATGGGTCCTGTCCCCATGCTACGCCATGCTATTCTCTGAATAAAGGAGCACTACTGCCAAACCTTGAGAGTCCAAGAAATCTTTTTTTCAACTCCTTGACTCACTGAGCCCCCATCACTGCTATGAATGTGGTGTATGAACATCTCTTTAAGAACCTGCTTTCAGTTCTTTTGGGTATATACCCATAAGTGGAATTCTTGGATCATATAGGAATTCCCCTTTTCATTTGCATTTCCCCAGTGATAAGTGATGTTGATTAACTTTTCATGTGCTTATTGGCCATTTGTATATATCTTCTTTGGGGAAATGTCTTTTCAAGTCCTTGCCCATTTTTTAATCAGCTTGTCTTTTGATAATGAGTTTTAGGAATTCTCTATATATTCTGGATATTAATCCCTTATAAGACACGTAATTTGCAAATATTTTTGCAACTCTGTGAGTTGCCCTTTATCTCTGTGGTTAGTGTCTTTTCACGTACTTAAAAAAATTTTTGTGAAGCCCAATTTGTCTATTTTCTCTTTTGTTGCCTGTGACTTTGTGTCATATCCAAAAAATCATTGCAAATCCAATGTCATGAAGTTTTGTCCTATGTTTTCTTGTACAAGTTTCATTGTTTTAGGTCTTGCATTTAGGTCCTTGATCCACTTTGAGTTAATTTTTGTATATGCTTTTTGGCAGGGGTCCAACTTTCCTCATTTGCATGTGGATATCTGATTCCTTCAGTATCATTTGTTGAAAAGTGGGCTCCCTCCTTTACAGCACTTCAAAGCTCACTTCACATCTGTTACCTGGTTTGATCTTTCTAACAATCACACAAGGCAAGTATGTTGGGTGTTCAGATTTCTTTATTTTTCAAAGCATTACTTTATTGCTGGGGGACTGGGACATCAAATCCCTTGCTCAAGTCACACAGAGGTAAGTGGCAGAGACGGACTAAAATAATGGACTCCCAAATAGGGCAAATGCTCACTTGCACCCACACCAGCCTGGTCCAGGAACCAAGTGTCCTTTGAAAGACGATGAGCCATGTGCCCAGCAGAGAGTTGTCTACTTGAAAGTAACATCTGAATCAATGAGTGTATCACAGATCTTAAGAGTAAGTGCAACAACTAGACCTTCAGATTAAATGTTAACTAGCACTCCATCAGTTACTAACCACGGAGCAAGTCTATTGTCCACTCTTAAGCAAAGCATCCAAGCTTCTTTGATGGCTCTTGATGACCAAAAGGATTTTTTAAATTGCATTTAAGCCTTTACTTTTATGGAAGTAGCTGATAAGCTGTATAGATATCGGCTCACATTTTGGAACTTTCATATGTCAGAGCTGGAATGGCCGTTACTCTCTATGATCACATCAGCTCCAGTTACAGCTGATGAGACTTTCCAGACTTTCAATTGTCTAAACACACAGGGCTGAGATTAGCATGGAGGGCAGTTGTTAATGGAAACCTTTTGTTAACTAGGAAAGGCTTCATTTGCCTCAATTTTCATTATTTCTGAAACTTAGTGCAGTTTATTGAATTATGAAAGGTCACTTGCATAAAGATCTTTATTTGTTCCCATAAAATTATGTTAACTGGAGAAAAAAGCATATAGGACAGAATAAAAATCATTATCACTTAAACAGATATTAGAAGATAATTTAAGAGCCCTGGGTACAATTTAACACTCATGAAGTTCTAGTCTCTATCAAGTTGCTTGTATTTCTAATTTTTAAAATATGTTATCTCTGTAAGATTTAAAAATGGTTCAATTAAATAATATTTCAAAGAATTATATTTCAATTATTACCCATCCATCTTTATCCATGCCCAATATTTATCACAGTCCTACTGTGCATTTCTTTGAACCTAAATTTTACTTGGGGACTGAAGTCCCTGTGTGTATACTGCCACAAGGTTAATTTATTTCAGGGGGCTATCTCCCCAAAGCATTGTGAAAGCTTGTAGTGTTGACAGACACCGTAAACAATGACACCTTTTCATTCACCAAATACTAGAATCCTGGATGCACTTTCCATTGCATAAGAATCCACAGCAAAAGATTAAGGTTTTTGTTTTTGTTATTTGTTCTGGTTTTATTAGTGTGACCATTTAAGCTTTATAACAGCAACAATCCAGATAAGGGTAACAAAACCATATACAACCACTCTCCCAAGGCGTGCCCATCAGGGGAGCTGAAGACTAAATTAAATGACAGCTTTTCACTTGGTTTTCATGGAAGTCTAATCTCCTATTACTTACTCCACCTGCCTCTACTCATGTGTTTTTCTCACCCCCTAAAAAGATTGGCCACGTTCAACCTCACTTTCTTCCAGCTCACTCTTTGACGGGAGTGCCCTCTGGTGTTATTCTTGATTTTAGCAACTGACTCATAGCTTTTGCTTTCTGTTTCCTTGTGCTTCACGGGAGAGTTTTATCATATTTCTCTTAAGTAGCATCTAGAGATAAATTAGAATTATAAGACTTTGTGGAAATAATTTGAAAATAAAAATGCCTAGAAGCCAGCCTTTACAACCTTCTTACTTGATAAATTGCTGGTAAAGAAGTGAAAGCGGGCCCAACTTGATTTAACTATACTCAGTTAGCTGGGTTTGCAAAAGTAGTTAGATAATGCATTACTGAACCCACCCTATAGATGACATCTCTGTTGCTTGAGTCACCATGGCAACAGGTGTTTAAGTTCTTCAGCAACTGAGAGTCTACTCCTTGTCCAGCCCAGGCTGTTAAGATCACCAACTCATCAAGTAGGCCTGTGTGGATGACTGATAGGTGACCCTTTGATGTCATGGAGCTGAAAACTCCAGTCTCAGATCATAGTAATACTGCCATTTTGTGAACATGTGTCTTATGAAGAGCCATGAAGCTTGATTAGTCTTGTGCAGATCATCAATTACCTCACTTCTTACCTGCAATCATCTATTCCCACATGTCAGACTGCTCTGCCCCCTTATCCCATAAATATCCTGGATCCTCATTTTTCAGGGAGGTGGATTTGAGATTGCTTCTCTCGTCTCCTCACGTAGCTGCCTGGTGAATAAACCCTTTCTCTTTGCAAACTCATCATCTTGGTGATTGGTATAATTGTGCCACAGGCAAAACAAACCTGGTTCAGTAACAGAGCTTCCTCAAGGGCCTCACTTTCTCCAGAAAGGGACTTGGAGATTATTGGCTCAGGCAATCCGTTTATGGAGCATGTAAGACAACTCCTCATCTGAAAAAGAAATCAAGACCCAGAGAAATGAAATGCCTTGTCAGGATAACAGAATGAGTTGAGTTTAGCACCTAGAGCATCAACCACCTTATAACAGAAAGAGCTAAATTTTCCTGGGAACTTATTGGGAGCTGGGCACTAGGCTAAGTGCGTTACATGTATTATCTTATCTGAGCCCCACAGCAATGTTTTAAAGTAGGTACTATCATTACACCTATTTTACAGATAGAGAAATATAAGCTGTGTGTGTGTGTGTGTGTGGGTGGGGGGGGGGGGGGGGGGGTTGGGAAACTTGTGTGCTCCAGATCACACAAATACTGGTTTTGAATCAGGTGGCCTGATTCCAGAACCCGTGCATGAAGCCACTAATGGATCTTACTGCCTCTATGGAAATAGCACATGTAGATGTGGATATAGAGATACTGATGTATGGATGTGCTGTACTTATGTATATATGATAGATCCATAACAAGATATACCATTACTTTGCATATCTTATAACTTTAAATAAATAGCATCATGTTTTAGAATGAAAAAAATAAAACTAGGTGAAGGGAGAAATCTGTGCATTCAAATGGATTTAGGAGACGTATACAGATTTTTTTAAATGGGCAACTCCAAACTATAATGTCTAAGAATGTTTGCACTTGGTTGCAAACATAAGGAAATGGCTACTTCAGGAGAAAGGAGGTGCTTAGGTTGGGATGGGATCCTGAGGGAGCTGCTGGGGGGCTGACAAAATTCTGTTTCTTAACCTGGATGGTGCATATTGGGTGTTTGCCTTCTAACAACTCATTAAACTCATTAAGTAATACCAAAAAATAATAAATAGCATCATCACTGTAGGTACCTGAGGTAGATGGGGGAAACAGGTGCCTAACATCTGTTCCATCATCTTTCTAGTGTACCTTCTTATACTACATGGAAACTAGAAACTACGTTTCCCAGAATCCCTCACGACCAGAGCTCTGGATGTGATTTAGATTCTGTCAATCAAACATGGCCAAATTAGAGCAGAGGCCAGGCTTCTGCTTCTCCCACTGCCAGGCCCAGTCGTGGAGACGTCTGGTTTTTCTGCAGCAGCATTAGCAGCGATCCTAGGCTCTGGTCCCAGGCTTTGAGGTGTTGTTGGCAGGGCACGTGGCACATGGCATCCGTTTGTGCAGATCATCACAGCCACAGTGTGGTTCCCGAGCCAGCAATAGCAGCTGTGGCTTCTGATTGTGGCGACTTCCTGATTAACAGTGGTTTCCTACCTTGTATGGTGGCTTCATAATTGTGGCCATGTGGTGTGGGAATAAAACCAGCAGCTTTTTGGTCATAGAAGGAGTAGCTCTATTTGGTGGCTTATGCAGGCTTTGGACAGTTCCATGGGGCCAAGCAAACAAATATTGCAGTCCAGGGCTGCCAAGAGTGGGGGCCTCGATAAACTCCCTGCTTTTTGGGTAGGGATCCTGAGGGGCTGGGCCCTGGGGGTGGAGGTGAACTGCGGGTTCTCAAACAGACTGTAGTCCAGCCTCGAAGCTTCTGCATGGCCAAAATATCTCAATTCCTGAAATGTCTGGAAGTGAGTCTGGACTTACAGCTGCCAAATGCCTGATATGCCAAATGCCAACTGAAAGTCATTTCTGGAGGAGGGAAATATCATTTTAGACTTCCAATTCTTCTAATTCAACAGCCATTTTTAAAACACTAGTACACAGAGAAAGATAACAAAATATATGAGGGGATAAGACAACAAGAATGAAAAGCAGGAGAGACATAAAATAAGAAGAGAAAATAGAAGCTGTGGATCAGTGCTCTAATAGAACTATAATACAAGGCACAATGTGAGCCACATGCAGGCCTCCGTCAGAGATGCTGTGGGTTCAGTTCCAGACCACCACAACAAAGCAAATATTGCAATAAAGTGCGTCACAGGAATTTTGGGTTTCCCAGTGCATATAAAAGTTATGTTTACACTATACTGTAGTCTATTAAGTGTGCAATAGCATTATGTCTAAAAGAACAATGGACATACCTTAAATAAAAAATATTTTATTGCTAAAAAATGCTAACCATCATCTGAGCCTTCAGTGAATCATAATCTTTTCGCTGGTGGAGGGTCTGGTAAAATATGCAATGTCTGCAACGTGTAATAAAATGAGGTATGCCTGTATGTAAGTTTAAATTTTCTAGTAACCACATTAAAAAAGTAAAAAGAAACAAGTAAATTTAATATTTTAAATATTTTTATTTAACTCAGTATATTTTAACTCAAATTTTTATTTAACCTAAACTATTATTTCAACAAATAATCAATATAAAAATTAATAATGAGATATTTGAAATTTTTTAAGCTAAGTCTTCAAAATCTGGTGTACATTTTACACTTAAGAGTAAATCTCAACCCGACTACCCATATTTCAATTGCTCAATAGCCAAATGTGGCTAATGACTATCATGTTAGATCTTGCAGTTTTAGGTTTTAGAATTATCAGGCAGGACTTGTAAAATAACTATGCTTACTATGGGTAAGAAGCTAAAGAAAAAGATGAAAAAATTCAATATAGAATTGGAAGTTATATAAAAGTGACACAGGCTGTTTGAATTATGACGTAATCTATAACTACAACATTGAATAACTGATATTAAGAACTCAGTGGATGCCTTTAGTAGCAGGTTATACATACCTGAGGAGAATTGATCAACTGGAATATGCACCAAAAGGAATTATGTAGAATGAGGTACAGAAAGATCAAAGGGTTGAAAAATCCATAAGAAACAGTAAGAGACATAGCAGACACAGTGAGAAGGTTTACCCCAAATTTAATAAGAATCCTAGGGGCTGGCCCTGTGGCTGAGTGGTTAAGTTCGTGCGCTCCACTTTGGCGGCCAGAGTTTGGCTGGGTTGGATCCTGGGTGCGGACCTAGCACCACTCACCAAGCCATGCTCAGGCCGTGTCCCACATAGCACAACCAGAAGGACCTAAAACTATGCACCTGGGGGCTTTGGGGAGAAGAAGAAGAAAAAAAAAGAGGAAGACTGGCAACAGATGCTAGTTCAGGGCCAATTTTTGAAAAAGAAAATCCTAAAGGGAGAGGTAAGAGAAAATAGGGAAGAAAGTATTTTTGAAGAGATAATGGCTGAGAATTTTTCAAAACTAATTAGAAATCTGTTGTCAGTTTGATTGTGTTTCCATTGAAGGTAATTTTGTCAGTAGTTTCTTTAAAATGTTTTCCCCTTTAAGCTTTTCTCCTTGAAGATCTTGAAGACATCTTGCAATTTCACCACAATGTGCCTAGGAGTGAATTTATTTTTATATATCCTAATTGGGATTTATTGTGTTTCCAGAAATGGAGGATTAATGTCTTTCATAAAATCTGGAAAATACTTAGCTATCAGCTCTGAAAATTTCCCCTCCCTCGTTTTCTCTCTTGCCCGCTTTTGGAAGTCCTGTTAGATGTAAGTTGGACCATCTCATTGTAGATCCATATTTTCTACCTCTCTCCTATAATTTCAAAATGAAACTCTCTCTGCTGAATTTTGAATGATTTCTTCAGATTAATCATCCAGTTCACTGATTCTCTAACCTACTGGGTCTAATATGCTGCTTCACCAGTGTGTTGAGTTTCTAAATTTAACAAACATATTTTTCATTGCCAGAAGTTCTCTTTGGTTCTATTTCAAAAATAACTGATCTTTCTTGATAGTGTCTCATTATTTGCAACGTTTCTATTCCTTCTTGTATGCTTTCAATGATGTAAATATACGTAATTTACGGTTCTATTGGTAGTTCTAATATCTGTAGTTCCTGAGGGCCTAACCTACCGTCTTGGATGGGCTCATTTCATCTACTGTGGTTTGAGTCTCGACGTGTTCTGTAAGTTTAAACCATGAGCTTTTCTTGGGTGGGGCTTTATCTGCAGGAAATCTCTGCAGCCTGCTTGAGGGGGTGTTCTTCTGCAGGGGTACGGGGTTTGATTCTGCTAGACGCCCAGGGAGCTCCACTAACCAGGAACCATTTTAATTTAAGTTTGTTTATTTTGGAATCATTTTTATTTTAATTTTGTGGCTTGGAGATTCCTGGATCAGTTAGACGGAGTAAATTCTAAACCTATATCTAAGTAAAGATAGACTATAGTTATTAATTCTTAGGGAAGAATTTTTTTATTGCTTGTTTTGTTTTTACACACAGAATCAAGGCCAAGACAGAGAAGTGTGCCCGCATCTCCTTTTATGTTGTCTCCCTGTGTCCCTGAGGACATTTTTTTCTGATCCATTTTTTCACTCTGTCTCAGCTTCACATGGTATCTCCCTTCCAACTCCTCACCTTGCTGGAGCCCATAGCTTAATCTCTGGTTCCTGAAGGAGTAAAATCTATGAAGTATGGCCTTTGCATACTGAGGCCAACACCCCCACCTCCCTTCCCTGCCCTTCCTCCACCCTCTGGAAAGCCAGCATGTACCCTTGTCTTACCACTCTGCTTTTCTGCTCTCTCTTCAAGTCTGGCCCCTGTAAATTTCCCTCCCATGTAAACTCAGCTGTGTGGTTAACAATGGAGTTACATAATCCCCCACTTTGGAGACTGAAAGCCAAAACTCTGAACCTAAAATATCCTATCTCTCAGTTAAAGATGGATAAATTCATCTCGACTCCTAACCAGTTAAAACACAAAAGAAGAGTAGCTGTGAATGATTCTCATGTGTTCTTATCCACATTAAACTACAAGAGAATAAAACCTAATCTGACCTATGTCAGCTGAGTGGACTTTATGGTCGTAACGTAAAGACAAACATTAGATTTTTCTCTCAACACTTCCACCTTCACTTTTCACCATCTAAGCAAGTAGCTTTCTGGGTTCTTTTCCTCAGGGGAGATTCATGGCAGAGAAGAAAATAGAAAAAGACTCCTTTCTTTTTTCCAAAATCCTGAGCTCTGAAAGAAATGCCTAGACAGGGTGTCTTCAAGAAACATCATGAGCAGTTTTCCCCCTACTAGAGAGCCCGAGGTGACAGTGATAAATCAGTGGGGCAATCCTGGGCAGGTGTTCGTCCCATGAACAATAGCCGTGCACCACCACCTGAACCCTGTTTGTGGTACAGAGGACTCCGTCTCAGCTTTCTCCCCTCCTTCTCATTCTCCTCCTTTTTCTCCCTCTCCTTCTTTCCCAGGGCACATTCTTGACTGCTCATGCTATGGCCCAGTCCATTCTCTTTCCCACCAATGGCTACCGAACAAATGAGTAAACCTGGCTTTGTGAGAAAATGAGCCTTGTTTGCAGTAACCTTTGACTCAGCCATGGAGGACCAGGGACTGGCTTCAAGTTTCCACGGGGGGCGAGCAGAGAGTCTCAATATTACCATCGTGAAGATGAAGCTTTTTGGCTCAGAATGGAGACCAGGAAGCATCCTAATGAAAAAAAGAGAGGTAAGGGACATTTCAAATAACATCGGGTGAGAATGTTCTGCAAGCAGCAGTCAGACAGAAGGCAACCAGACTGCTTTGAGACAAGGATCACTTTTATGAAGAGATGAGAAATATTTTGACATTAATTAAAAGGGATGGCATTCTCTCACAGGAGCAATTTTTTTAAGCCTCCAATATTGTGGGAGAAAAAATAAGAGAAATGATTTGTAATACACGCAAAAAAATCAGAAAATAAAATTATCTGATTAGTTAAATACAGGTGTAATGAAATGTTTTAGTGCTCGCCTGCTAATCAAGCAAAACATTTTCATGCAAAAATGTATTATGATGCAGCTTTTTATTTTATGTCTATACACCTTTATTCCCAGATGAATATTCTTCCCTCTATTGACAAATTTCATCCTTTGTTGCAGAAATCAGAGGCTTAACTGTCATTCGTCATTGTTGCTGTTGTGCTTGGTGGGTTAGTTTGTTGGGAGTTTGAGGGACTTTAGCTAAAGTGCTTTGCAAAAGAAGATTTGATGTCCTTTGCTTCCTAGCAGAGCGTTTTCCCGGTTTCCTTGCGCTGCTTCTGCCGCATCACATGGTGTCTGCCAGCGAGTGCTGAACAGTCAGTTATGCAGGTTCTAGGCAGAAAAACGCTCGCCTTGTAAGGAGCTGTGTCAGCATCCCACGGGGGAACTCTGGTCATATGGAGTTTCTTTGCTCATTTGTACTCTGAAAGGTACAAGTCTCCTGACTTTACACGTTTTCCTGTGGTACCACTCTGCTCGTTAAATCCAAAATGAATGGTTGCTCCTCAAAGGCAAAGTGTTACTATAATTCACACCAACTAGATATATTCTAAAAATGCATTTTAGCTATTTAAAATTCTTCATTAAGCTTCTGTTAGAGCTTGGGGTCCTAAAAATATCAAGTAATCTCTGAGTAATTCAGCTGAGTTCCGTTTTAAAGGGCACTGATGTTCCGCACTGTGGCTATTTTTTAAAAGCCTTGAATTAATATAAATGTTTCCAATGACAGAAAGAGATTGGATAGTTTCTTAAAATATCTATCATATTTGTAATAAATCTAGGATTACGGGGGCTGATGTTATGAAATGTATAAAACATAAAAGTGATCGCTCGTGAAAGAGACTTAATCTAGTTCCAGCACTCACTTTGTCGAAAAGCTCAAGTGTTTCACTGAAAATATCATTAGTTTTTTGCCTCTGCAAACCTGAAGATGGTACTGCTTGGACACATAATTCTCTCTAGAATTTAGAGGCTGGTAGGATGAGTCCTGGCTGAAGCAGCATCACTCATCTGCTTTTACTCCCACAGCCTGGGAACACGCCTTGTAACGTGGCCAGAGGCCTCCACGTTTCTCTCACACTCCCACAGATAAGCAACTTCCAGCTACTTGTAGCCCCAAAGCAGGGGAGTGTTGTCTGTAAATTATACCTAAATAAATTTGATTTTTATAAGAGGTGGAGGGACAGGAGACCAGCAGTACCTGAACGAAAGAAATGCAATGAGCCTGTCACACCTACAAGTGCATCTGTTGATCGATTGGTTGAAAGAACTTTAAAACTTTCCCCCATGAGACCAGGACTGGCAGCACAGGATAGAGCAGAGTCAGCTGGACGAGACGAGCACAGTCTTCTGGCCCGTCCCCAAATCACCCCTGAGAAACTACAGACGTGAGAAGGAGGCAGACCAACAGCAAATTTCCACAGTGATCCTGGTAGCAAGAGGACCAAGGAGAATTTCTTTCAAAGTGTTGAAGGAAAAGAGTTCCGGGCCTAGAATTTTATATCCAGTCAAATTCTTATTTAGGTAGGAGGGTGTCTGTATTAGTTTCTACTGCAGCCATAACACGTCGCCACACACCTAGCTGCTCGAATCAGCACGTATTCGTTCTCTCCCAGGTCTGTAGGTCACAAGTCTGAGCTGGCGTGGTTAGTTCCACTGCTCTGGGTCTCACCAGGCCAAAACGAGGGCGCCAACAAGGTGGGCTCTCAGCTGGAGGCCCTGGGACGAATCTGCTCCCAGCTCGTGCAGAGTGTTGATAGAATTCCGTTCCTTGGAGTCTGGGGACTGAAGGACCCCTCCCTTTCTTGCTGGCTGCCAGCCAGGGGCTCTCCTTAGCTCCTGGGGCCTCTTTGCAGTCCTAGCCTATGGCCCCCACATCTCAGGGCCGGCGACAGCACATCAGATCTCTCTGACTTCTCCCTCTGCCACATCCTTCTTGCCTCCAGTCACAGAAAGTTCTCCACTTTTAAATGCTCATGGGATTACATTGGGCCTGCTCCGATAATCTAGGATAATCTCCCTATTTTAAGGTCAACCGATTAGTCACCTTAATTATATCTGCAAAACCCCTTCACAGCAGTACCCAAATCAGTGTTTGATTGATTAACCAAGGGACAGAAAATGGGAAAAGTCTTTAGGATTCTACCATAGTGTATTAAAAATGTTTTTGAAGATATAAAGCATAGAGAATAATTTCCCAGGGTTGGTGTCAAGATGGCGGTGTAGGCGGACACTGACTCACCTCCTCCCATGAACACAACTAAGTTACAGCTATTCTGGGAACAATTACCCCTGAGAGAGAACAGAAAACTGGATAAAAAGAACCCCCACAACAAGAGGCAGTCCTGCCTGAGGTAGAAGAGGCAGAAATTCCTTTCTGGAGAGAAAAAAAAGCCACCTTCACAAGTTGCGGAGATTCACAGGCAGCCAAGTTGTTTTCAATAAAGGACGGTATTTTCAGTCATTTTTCTTCTTAATTTTTTCATCTTCAGCAATGAATAAAAATTGTCATAAAGAAGTTCTTAAAATAGTGAGAGATTATTTCAGTACAAGGTGTGCAGAGTCTGCTGAAAAGACACACAAGCTAACAGAAATGTGATCGTCTGTATTTCTGTCTCGCATGTCATACAACCATGCAAATATGAATGTGCAATAAAGACATTTAAAAAGATAGAATCCTGTAATGTTTCTGCAGTGTGAATATATTTAAAAATCTTGTTAGCCTTGGGGCTGGCCCCGTGGCCGAGTGGTTAAGTTCGGGCTCTCTGCTGCAGGCGGCCCAGTGATTCGTTGGTTCGAATCCTGGGCGCGGACATGGCACTGCTCATCAAACCACGCTGAGGCAGCGTCCCACATGCCACAACTAGAAGGACCCACAACAAAGAACATACAACTATGTACCGGGGGGGCTTTGGGGAGAAAAAAAGGAAAACAATAAAAAATAAAATCTTAAAAAAAAAAGTCTTGTTAGCCTTATTAAAAAAACCCAAAAAATTAAATTGGAGGAATAACACTGATTACTCGCACATGAAACCACGTTAACGTGACATCATAGTTCTTTACGTTCACTTGCTCAGCGTGAAGAGGATTTGCAAGAATACATAGGGATCGTGCTACTTCATCTCAGAATAACCTAAAATTGAACACTTAGGGCATTAGTTTCTGTAACATAGGTGTTAAAAACTTCCTAACCAACTTATTTACAAGTGAATGTATTGGTATCTCTGGAGTATGTACACATGGATATAGAAATGTAGGCATGTATGAAGCAGATCTTCCTTTCTATCAATAATCAGTGCAAATGTCAGGTATCCTTATTTTATTTTTTTGACCAAATTCTTGATTTTAATTCTCTTCTTCCCTTTAAGATATTTTCTTAATGCTCTTCAAATATAACTTTAATTTTGAGCCAAGTCTCATTATAGAAAATGAGGCTCTCTGGGGAGAACCGGCCTCCAGTCCTTACCTGGCATCCCAGGATCAGCCTGATTCTCTGGTCCCCAGAAGGCAGAATGATTCCTCTTCTCCGTGTTTGATGACACAGGGGGCTGGTTTGGAGCAGTGACTTTCTGGGGCTTCTCCAACAAGGAGCCCCTTGTGGCATCTTCACTCGGTCCTGTGGTTCAAGACTGGGCAGTTGCTGTGCGGGTCCCCATCTTCCGGTCAAGGCTCACTGAAGCGTGAAAGAGCTGCTATTAGTTGTTGGGTTTCTTTTCTGAACTTTAACTAAAACCACTAAATTTGTAGTAGACTTAAAAGTCGTGGATATTTGGGAAAAATAACCTATGCATGTAAGACGTGTTGGAGCCCTAGAAAAATTTCCTCTCTCTCGTTTTCAGATGGGTCATCTGTTCTCTCTTCTTCCAATAATTGACTTTCTAAATGTCACACATAAACTGACAAAGACAAAATTTAAACCTAAGCTTTGAGTCTTCATCTTTTCTCAAGCTAGAACTTCCCGGAATTTTTTGCAGCTTCTCTGCTTCGTTCCGGTGACTTTTCTGTACGTGACATTATAAGATTGGTTTACAGCTCTGACTGAGCCAAACTCTAGTATGTCATAAATTGTCTAAAAAATTTATCAAAACAAAATGTTAACTCACTCCAGTTTTTAAAAGAGCATGTGCTATACAGCATTTTTAGGACTGGAAGAATCTTTTGGAAAATTGAAAGCGATTTTTGAAAAGTGTAAGCAATATCAAAAATTTGACATTTGTCACTCAAACTAGAGACTCATAGTAAATTCTCATTTAATTTAAAGCACAGCTGGTTCACATACAGTTATACCTGAAACCGGGCAGAAAAAGAAGAACATTGAGTTCGCATTGTCTCATGAGATTACAGACATCCCCTCCATCCCCTGGCCTGAAAATGCAATGCAGCTGACACACAGTGTTGACAGAGAGCTTCATCAGACCCATCAGGACACTGCTCCACTCCATCACAAGCCAGCGTGGTATCAGTGCAATAGCTATCATCCCAAAAGAAGTGGTAGGGTGAGCAAACGCTCAAGTACCCTGTTTATAAACGAGTCTCAAGTCACAGGAGGTCAGGGAAGTAAGACTTCCACTGGGCCAAGGTTAGCAGAGACTAATGTGAGATGAAATGCCTTTGAGTGTGCACAGGATGCAGACAACGAGGAAACACCTAACAGTTGGAGCTGGATGGAGCAGTGGGTTCTGGAAAGGTTAGTAAGTCTCCTCTTGGCCCTCCTGACTTAGTTCTCAGGAATCACCCTGGGCTCTTCGTCTCAGGGCAGTTCTCAAGCCGACACGGCCTAAGAGGTGGGAACAGAGAAGCAGCAGCCCTGGGCTCCTCCATCCAGACCGTCTGCACGCTGTGTCCTGCAGTCTTGTTTCCTAAGTAACAATTTTTACTGAGATAAACTTTCTTCTATTAAACCCTATTGGTTGACTACCTTACATCCTTGGTGCTGTAAAGAATAAAGAGAATCTTTAGGTACTAGCCGGTATGAATTAATTTTCTTCAAATAATAAAATGGCCTCCTTTTTGGAGCTCTTAGGAGGTTTTAATCGATGGTGTAATTCATAGGAGCTACAAGGATTTTCTTGAAAGGCATTCCCCCTCACCTCCCACCACACTCCAGATTCAGCCAACTTTACAAGAGCTGGGTGACTGTCTGGCACCGGTAATGAAGATTAAAGGTATTAGGCTAGAAGCAGGTCATGAAGAGTTCCATAATTCTCCAGGGACAGAACGGACTGGACAATTCTCTCAGGACGTGGGAGAGTGGTAAACGATGATATTCTACTGAGACAAATGGCTGAGCGTAGTGTACACGCCCAAGCTGAATCTTTGATACATATCCCGTTAGAAAGCTGCTAAATTAAAGGCTGGGAAAGGAGTCCATCTGGGTGCAGGGCAATTTGAAGCTATCTTGATCCAGGAGGAAGGAGAGGGTAAAGACACGGTGGTAGATTCCTGAGAAAGAAGAGGAAGCAAAGGGCCTCAGTATGACTGAGAACTTGGGCCTAAAAGAGAGCTTGCTCCAGTCACAGGGAAGGAGTGAGGAGGAGAAGTGGAGGGGACCTCTGTGTCCAAGCAGGACACAGCTACTGCCCACATTTCTTAAATTCAGGACGTGAAAATCCTAAATATCTCAAGGTTTTACTGATTCCTTGGTAGTTCTGGAGACTGATCCAGATTTGTAACTTATCCATCTATCTCTGGATTAGTGGTCTCCAAACGTTTTTGACCATGCATCTCGATCAATAATATATTAGAGAACATGCATCTCCAATGTGTAAATAATATGCATATACTACTGTACCAACATATTGTACATCTTATAAAATATACTGAAAATTTAGGAGATTAAAAATTGACAAAAATATAACTTCCGGTGTCTTCTTTTCTATCCTAAAAATGTCTTGACCATCTGTAGGGATCCTATTTGGAGACCACTGCTGTATATGATGTGGGAAGTGCTTGTTGGCTTGCTATTGGAATAGGCTATTCTTCCCAAAGCTTGAAAACATGCAGACATTACAGCCGAAACAGAACCAAGTTGTGCTCTCTGTTTATCCCTGAAGGTGCCACCCTTGGTTGCCATTACAGCTGAGTCATTAACTGCAAGATCACTATTTATACTAGAGGAGAGGGAAACAGCTTTGGTTTTCCATGTCTCTCTGTGGGGTTTCATTAATTGTAATGCGCAGTTGTTATTGCAGTTTAACCACTGGGTGATTCCAGATCACAGTTAGGGCGACAGCCTTTGTTTATTTTCTCTGTGAAGTTACATGCCCAGGCGTCCCCTCATCAATAGTGATTCCATCCCTCTCTGCCACTTCAAATACATCATCATCTTGGAGAAAGGCTAGAAAGGACAATTGACAGTTTCCCTTGGAGCCTGGAAAATTGGCCTGAGGAAATAAACAAGGGCAGACAAGTGGCTGGTGAGGGGTCAGCCGTCTGCTTAGTCCACTGCAGGCCCTTCCTCCCTCTCAGGGACCTCGGCTGTATAAAAGTGATCCTTTTTTGATTTCTGTAGGGGATCATATACAATGTATATGTATCATTTTCAAAAACAAGAGGACCAAAGAAGGCGGTAATTAAGACAGAATTAAACTGCTTATCTTGCCATTTCAGGAATCAAAGGGAGAAATATTTTTGGACTGGGCCTTTCTCTTACTCTTCAAATCCTCTCAAAACGCACCATGGAGACAGTGGGCCACCTACGGAATTAGCCAGGATTAGAAGCCTCTAAAGTAGAGAACAGAGGGAAAAAGGGAACTTATTCTTCCCTCTATGGCCCAACAAATTCTACTTCTGTGTCACTGTTTTAGAATATGTTTACCACCAGTTTTTCCTACTCTGCCCTCATTTCTTATTATGCCTCTAATACAATGTAATCAGAGCAGAATCATTTTTTATACTGAAATTTAAGAATGCTTTTAGATATAAGCAAGCTGCTTCATAGGAAGAAGAGCTAGAAGCGTGAAGAAGCAGCTTATACAAGCAAAGGACTGGGGCCCACTCGGCTCCTAACAGCGTGTGGACACATATAGAAACAGAAACAGAAGAAATACAGGAAGGAGCCCACCTTTCAGGCATTTCCCAGGGACTCCACTCCCCACGTCCCGCGTCAAAGCTATTCCTGGGCACTCCTGGCCTTTCTTACTAGGGCACTTTGAACAAGGAATCTTCGTCATCTTCTTACTTCCAGAAGCACCTACGTTCTAAGACTAGAAACTCAATGAATGTTTGATGGATGAATGCACAAAAGAGTGAGTAGAATGGCAAATCACAGGAAGGAAGATGGAGACAGAGTTAGAACAGGAGAGGAGAAAGAGAATAAGACATGAGATCTCATTGTTCCCAGAGCAGGACAACATTCCCTGAGAACATGAGTCAACTGTCTTGGCACTCGGCCATAACGCAGAATTTCTGCAGACCAAAGACCAGCACTGCGTCCCTCTGGTTTCTTCTCCTACTGCCCTTCCCTTCTTTCCAATCTAGGGGAGTTTGTAAAAGTGTGTAAAAAAAAAAAAAAAGAAGTATGTGAAAGCAGAGACCACTGGACCAATGGACACCGTCCTCTGGGGAAAGCCAAACCGGATTCTCATTTTAAGTGCACACTGATTCCATGACCCCGTCATCAGAGAACACACACTGAACTTGCACGCCCTCAGACGCCACAACTTTCGCACTACAGAATGTGGACATTATCAATCTGAAATTTCCATGTCCATATAGTGAGACGAGTCCTACGGTCACATATCAAGACCACAGACGTGAGCTCAGAGCCTCATCTGCAGTCTTCTCTGACTCCCTCAGCCAGACGACAATCCCTCCCTCCTCTGAACTCCAGGGCACTTCGTCTACACCTCCTTGTCGCCTCGCCACCTTCTCCTTGCTGCGATTGATAATAGGGGCCCGTCCAGTCCCCTCAGCTGGAGTCACGAGACCCGAGGACAATGTCCCCTGCGAACTCCTCCCAGGGCCTCACTCCGCGCTCCTCGCCCCTCGCCGCGCGAAGGCCTCACAATTCTTCGTTCGTTTGTTTATAGACAAGGGAGCAAATCTCTTCTGACTGCAGTTCAGTTGCACTACTGGTCAGAGAGACCCCACAGATACTGTACGTCCCCAGGTGCTGAGAACGCACCGCAGAAGTCCCCTCTCCTGAGGGCTCCTTTGTGCTCTGCAAGGTGCTAAGGGCTTTGTCTGCATTTTCCCCTTTCAGCCCCCAGGGGGACCCTATCAGGGCGTGATCCTCTTCACAGCTGAGGAAGCTGAGGTCGCAGATGAAGTCCTTTTCCCACGTTCGCCCCGCTGGGGAATTGGCGGAAGGAGGTTTGCAGGCAGCCGGTCTGATCCCAAGTCCGCGCGCACAGTCCCTGCAGAGCTCACCTCCCGCCCGGCGGAGGGAGGCCGTCCGGTCCTTGTTCCAGAAGCGTTTCTCGGAAGGAGCCCAGGCACGGCTGACACACAAGCCAGCCGCCGCTGTGGTCAGGAAAGGCAGGACGCTTCCTCACGAAAAGAAACGTGAGGGCACTTTGGGACCCCTCTCCCGGGTCTAACAGGCGAATCTGGCGAGCGAGCTGCACAGGCTCAAAGCCGGTACAGAAACCCACGCTGTTGGTGAAGCAGCGGTGCAGCCTCCTCAGCCGTGTGAGAACGACCGTGCACCCCCACCCTCGTGACGGAAGCTGCCAGCTGCACAGACCCACAGACCGGAAAGACAGAGGACGCCTGGCTCTCACATTTCCCAGCTGCTTTTCTTTCTTACTTTCTTTCTTTCTTTGAGGAAGATTAGCCCTGAGCTATCATCTGCTGCCAATCCTCCTCTTTTCGCTGAGGAAGACTGGCCCTGAGCTAACATCCATGCCCATCTCCCTCTACTTTATATGTGGGACGCCTGCCACAGCATGGTTTGATAAGCAGTGCGTACGTAGGTGCACACCCGGAATGACAACTGGGGAACCCTGGGCCACCAAAGCGGAACCTGCAAACTTAACCGTGGCGCCACCTGGCTGGTCCTCAAGCTGCTTTTCTGAGAGATTGAGGGGAAAAGTGACACCCGTGTTCCTCACCTCCCTCCACATGTGGGGAACACCAACATTGCAAGGTTTGTTTGATTTATAACCAGAAAGTTCGTTTCCAAAAAGGTGAAGTACCGTCAGAAGAATGAATTGGATGCCTGGTGCCATGTACTTAAAATTTTTTTATTATTATTAATTTTAGCTGGACTTATGAGGAACTCCACCTAAGAATGACTGCGGTGACAGCTGTCAGCTGGTGCAACCAGGGTCTGCTGTGGGCATCGGCCTCCTGGGCAGGCTCCGCCCATGCCAACAGGGCTGAGCTGTTTTAGCTCCTCAGTTTCGGCTCCTCAGAGACTCAGCCTGCAGACTCTGACCAAGGACACAGTTACACTCTCTTCAGGCCTCTGCAGCCTACAAAGGGATGAACACCTCCTTGCAGGGACAAGGTTGGGAGTGGGGGTCCCAAAAGAACCAAGCGAGGGGGATTGTGTGCTCCTGTATGACGGAGAAGAGGGTGCAGAAACTGGGCGGAGAGAGGGTAGGGAAGAGGGCACGGACGGTTAGGAAGCGTGGGGGGTGTCAGTAAAGTGGGGGTGGACACACACGGGGCGGGATGCAGGTACTGCATATAAGGCAGGGCGGACAGGAAGGTCGCTCTGTGGGTCCTTTGCCTGCCCCACCCTCCAATCCCGGATCGCTAAAGTCCCCGGGGCTTGGCAGGAGGAAGGAACCTGTGCGTCACCCGCATCTCCCAGCAGAGAGAGAGTGCCCTCACCTTGCTCCGTCGGGCGGGGCCCGCTCCCGTCTCCCCAAGGCTGTTCCCGGCCCGGATCCTCCGGGGACCTCGGTGTTCCCAAGCGCGGGGGCATCGCCCGGCGGCCTCGGCGCAGCCGCTGCGAGTCCCGCTCCCGCCGCCCCGCCGATCAGGGCACCGCGCCGAGCTCCGGCTCAGAGAACTTCGCTTGTGGTTCAAGTCTGCAGACGCCGCGACATCTGCAAACAGCACCTGGTGAAAGGGAAGCAGCGAGTCCCTCGGTCCCTTCGCCGCAGCCGCGATCGCTCCTCGGAGCGTCCGCGTCCCCGACCCTCGTGCGGAGAACTGATTCGGCGGCCGGGGGACGGTCCTCGGCGCCCCCGCCCCATCGGGACCGGGACAGACGGGCAGCCACCACCGCGGACAGGTCTCGTCCAGGACGGCGCCCCTCGCCCGCCGGCGTCGGACCCGGAGAAGGTGTGGAGGGGAGGAGCGGGGGGAGGAAGCCCCAGAGCCGGGCTCGTCCTCCCGAAGCCCCCGACCCTGAGACCAGGCTGCGACCGGCGCTGGGGGCCGCTTGCGAGCCAGTTGCCGGGCGGGGGAGGGGCTGCCTCTGGAGAAGGAGAGGACAGAAATCCCTAGACCTTCTGCTCTGACCTTGCTCGTCCGGTGCCCTCGGAGGAGTCTGGGAGCCGGCAGGTGGACAGAGACCAGCAATGACGTCTGGGGTTTCTTGAGGCCTGGGCTCCAGCAGGATGGTTGGAATCCATGCTCACCCCGTCTTTATGACAGAGCAGGTGCTGTCTGTCCTCAGTGAGTTTGCTTAACATCCGGTGCACTTGGTGAGAGCGAATCTTAATCATTTGAGAGGAAAGAGTTTGAGAGGTTAGGAGCGGAGAGAGGAAGTGAGAGAGAGCAGGGCATGATGGAGGGGGAAGGGAGGGGGGACAAAGAGGCAGGAGGAGAAGGGACAGGAAGTCACTTGGTGGAAGGTGGGGAGAGGAGCTCGCTTCGCCTCCAGCAGCCTTGCTCACAGCAGAAGAGGTTTTTGCAGTGGGTAGGGAAGGAAGAGAGGTTACTTAAAGTGAATTTTGATTTTTATGTCACATTTTTTCTTTGAAATAAGTAACTGCATTTTGATTACTTCCAAAATATTCCTTTGGTTTAATTGTTCTTCCCATTGGTTTCCAATAGGTCTTCCTCAGTTTTCCTGGAGTGAAGAATTTGGGGATGCACACTGGTGAAGGTTTATAAACACGCCCAGCCACTTTTGCGAGTTACTCTCCTAAAATGTCGCTGCCATCTCACACTGCACGTCTTCTTTGGAAGATTCTGCTGCTGATAGAAGCCTGGAACATTCTGGGCCATGGTGAGTGTCCTGGGATCTCCAGACCTGGCTGGGAGGGGGAGAAGAGGAGGAAAGGGAGGGCTTCACCCAGGTTTCAGCAGGTGAGCGCCTGTCCATGTGCTCTCACCATGGCAAGGGTGTGGTTTAGCTAGAGTGGCTCCCGGGTGTTCCTCACACCCAGTTCTGGGGGTGGACCCCAGCCTCAGGCACCCCGCCAGGTACTGTGCTCACATGTTGCAGCTGTCCCTCTCCTGCCAGGTCCTACCTTCTGCTCCAGGAAGCCTTTCCTGAGTCCCCAGAACCCATCAGGAATTTGGCATGTGTCCCATAGTGTCTTTTTTCCTTTCTGTTGAAAGTCCTGTCTGTTCAGCTAGATTTTAAGCCCTGGGAGAACACATACTGTCTTGTACATTTTGTACCTCAGAACTTGGTAGATGTTGCTTAAAATATTTGTTACATGAATCCTCCTGGTAACAGTACATACTCCCGAGGGGCTCATGGTATCATGATGTCACATCTAAGTATTTTCTAAACCTGAGGCAGGTAAAGGTGAGAAAGGAGTAAGGATGTAGGGGGCTGGGATGGGGACTTCTCCCCCTGCAGCCCGGCCCTTCAGAGCAAGTCCCAGGGCCACACCTGCATCTTTCTCTCACAGATGCTCACTTTCTTTGCCTCAACCTCACTGTCAAATCTCAGGCCAGACCTGGACAGCCCTGGTGTGAAGTCCAGGGCTCAGTGGATAGAAAGCCTTTCCTTCAGTATGACAGTGACAGCAACACGTTCAGACCTTTGGGTCTCCTGGGGGAGAAGGTAAACGCCACCAATGCCTGGACAGACTTGACCCAAACGCTGGGAGAAGTGGGGCAAGAGCTCAGGATGGTCCTGCCTGTCATCAGACTGGAGAAGAACAGGACCAGGGGTAAGTATGGGAAGGGGGAGGGGAGATGGGGACAGTCAGCAGGAGAGGAAGGAGCAGAGCACACGCAGGGAAGGGGCTGGGCTAACAGAGCTGAGCAGGGGTCCAGCCTCAGAGACGAGGTGGATCTAATGGGCAAGAAAGGGCAGGTCACGGAGGAAAGAATACAGGCCCCTCAATGTGCAGAGACACACTTGACCTCCTGGGAGATGGTCAAGCTCTCAAGAGCCCAGGATGATGTCTTTGTGGGGGGTTTCAGGTATCCCCACCCTGCAGGTCAAACTATCTTGTCAGCGTGAAGCAGAACAATGCACTGCTGCGTCCTGGCAGTTCAGCATCAATGGACAGACAGCCATCTTTGACACGATGAGCATGAACTGGACAGTCATTGATCCCGGAGCCAGAGGGACCCAGGAGGAGTGGGAGAACAGCCAGGACCTGGCAGAGCATTTCAGGAAGCTCTCAGCAGGAGACTGCAGTCACTGGCTGAGGGAATTCTTAGAACACTGGGACAAAGTGCTGGAGCCCACAGGTAACTGAGCAGGCGCAGAGGATGGGGTAGCTCTCTGTGAGGCCTACTGCCTCCCCGCGTGGATGTGAGTCTGTGTGTGTGTTTGAAAATCTGACGGATGGATCGATTGATTGATTTCTGGTGGACTTCCTGTCTGGAGAGTCAGCGACTGCCACAGGACTTCCCACCATCCTCCTTTCCCATCCCCCCTCCCTCAACACAGGAACTCCCTCCCCCCATTGACCAATGATCCACTCCTTCTGGATGCTAGATGGTCCTCAAATCTCTGCATCATTGTGCTTCCAGGCCTTCGTTTCTCCCTCTGTTTTAGTTATTTCTTAACCAGCTAAAATGTCCCTTCTTAAGAAGCCTTCACCACCTTCCCAGATAGAACTAAGCACCCCAATTCTGTCATCCTCAAAAAGGCCTACCCACAGTGAACATGTCACCCCGTATGGTGATCAGATGGACATCTGCTGTCTCCCTCAGCAGAAACATGAGCTCCACAACCCCTGTTCATCTTTATCCCCCAGGACCTGGTAGAGTGGCTGTCACCTAATGATTCAGTAAATATATGGGGGGACATGTGCTGCCTGGGAAAGTAGGTGTGAGGAAGGTATGTGTATTCTTAGGTTTGACAGGGCTTTTCCTTTTTTCTTTGTTTTAGAACCACCATTAAAGGCCCCAGATACCTACCCGTCTTCATGTATGTGGATAATTGCTGGGATCATCCTTTCCATCTTCATCGGCTCAGTCGTAATTGGCACGATCATCATGAAACCTACGATGAGAAGAAGTACCAGGGAAGGTGAGAAGAAGGCTGGCATCTGGCTCTTGGGGAGGATGTAGTCTGGTAAGGACTGGGGAGAGGCGAGCCACGGTCTCACCGCAGCCCTTGTCCACTGCTCCATCTCTACATAGAGACCATGCACTTTCACTGCAGGGCTGGGGATTGCTCTGTCGTTGGGTGGCAGAGCCTGGTATAGGCAGCGCAACAGTGCAGTGAGGGGACAGGCAGACCAAGAATCTACTCCTGCGTGGGGCAGGGACTGAGATCCAGAAGGCCTGGGGTGGGGTTGTCATCTTCTAGTGATCTAACCCAAGGTCCCCAGACCCTCAATGAAAAGTTTCCTTGCTCATTGAGGATAGCATGATTTAGCTCAACAATTTCTCTGGTATTGTAACAGCCGATCCATCATCTGAAGCTTCTTCTCTGGGCCATGAGGAGGTGACATTAGACCAACCTTTGGTGGCACAACATGACTCTTGTTGACAGTCTGGCTGCCAATCTGATATGCAATCTTCTACTCAGAGGTGAGTTTTCCAGGAAGCTGGTGAAGCTCAGCTCCAGGACCCTTCACTTGCACGAGCTCCTCTCCTGCCCTAGAAGGGGCCTCGCAATGTGCTGACAGGGTCATTTTGAGAAATTTGCAAAAGTAGGATATTTGCTGACAATTATTAGGACAGCCCATTTTACTCTGACCCTCTTTCCATCAGACTTCCCTCTGTGGCAGGTGGAACTGGAGCCACTGCTGACATTGTTTTATTCAGTTAAGAGGAAGAATAGTTAGGAATATATTTATTTTGGTTTAATGAGATGTGTCTGTGTGCTCACACTCAAATGTACAGATAAATTATTGCTACAGAGAAACCACAAGTCAGCTATGCTGACTGACCAGATGTCATAACACAAAGGTACAGAGTCACAGGTTGAAATGACGTGTGAATTAACTTATCTGTCAACGTGTTAACATGGCATATGGTGCCTGGCAGAGTAGAAAGGATAAATAAAGGATGAAACATTTACAAATGGAGCACTGTATGGAAATCCGTAAAGAATAAACTGCTATGCAGAACCTGGATGGCTCTTATAGATAGGATGTTGAGGGGGAAAGGTCATACACAGAGAATATATACTCTATGGTTGCATTTATAGAAATTTCAGAAACAGACAAAATTGATCTTTGGTAACAGAAGTCAGAATAGTGGATATCTTGAGTAATGATCCATAACTTGATCTGGCAGGTGGATTCAATTTTTAAAAATACATCAATCTGATTATTAAAGATTTGTAGGGATGTTACATTTCAACAAAAAAAAATGTTTCAAAAATTTTACAAGTAGAGGTTTCGGTTTTCATTCATGTCTTGACAAACTGGGAGTTCTCTCTTGCAAGAATATACTCAAAGAGGAATTAAATTATAAATACATTATACCCTTTTGTCTGGGGAGAATCAGACATACACTCACACATATATATAGAGACAGACAGACAGAAAAAAAGAGACACAGACAGAAACACAGACAGAGACAGAGACAGAGAGAGCCGTTATATGCCAGACACAGTGCCAGACTTCCACCAGCTAGTCCTCTTTTTCCATCACCTCCCTAATACTAAGAATTCATTTCTTTCTTCCGTTGCTTGCAGCATCCTCATAGTGTCCTCTCCAGGTTGGCCAAGGCAGACCTCAGATGTTTCAGGAGAGCACTTTAGAAAAGTTGGCAGCTCTGAGGTTAAGTTACATTCCTGGGGCTCTCTGTGGAGTCCAAAGTTAAGATTCCCTCTGATGACAAAAATAACCTCCAACTGTGATTCAACGAGGAGCAATGTTACTGATGTAAGAAATGATTCCACCCTTTTAATTGCTTAACCAAGGTTCAGTCAGTCTCTATTTTAAGACTGGGCCCTGAAGTGAAAAGTTACCCTACCACATAATAGTGTCCAAACAGGCTTAGCAAATAGGACTGAGTCAGACAAGGACCGCTGCCCAGAAAGTGTCCATGTGGTGGGTGGTATGGTGGCCGCAGGTACAGGGAATGTATCTACCTAGACTTGGGTGGGGCCAGTCTACATGGTGGGTGCAGCTCTGCTCACAGGATTCTTATGTTAATGAGGTGGCTTTTGGACCACACTAAGGATGAGAGCTGGTCACCAGAAAAACCAACCATGTCATTAGAGGGTTGGAACTTTCAGTCCTGCCCACCAACCTCAGGGGAGGGGAAAAGGGCTAGAGATGGAATCAATCACAAATGGCCAATGATTGAATCAATCGTACCTTTGTAATGAAGCCTCCATAAAACGCAAAAGGGTGGGGTTTTGAGAGCTTCTGGGTCGGTGGAGGTGTGGGAGACCGGTGCTCTGGGAGAGGGCATGGAAGCTCCGTGCCCTTTTCCCTCCCTTGCCCTGTGCATCTCTTCCATCTGACTGTTCCTCAGTTATATCCTTTTATAATAAACTAGTGATTTAGTAAGTAAGATGTTTCTCTGAGTTCTGTGAGCTATTCTAGAAAAGTAATCGAACTCAAGGAGGGGTCATTGGAAGCTCCCATCTATAGCTGGTTGGTCAGAAGCACAAGTGACAATCTGGACTTCCCACTGGCATCTGAAGTGGAGGGTGAGGCAGTCTTGTAAGGCTGACCTGGAAACCTGTGCGATCTGATGCTGTTTCTGGGTAGACAGTGTCAGAATTGAGCGAAATTGTAGGACACTCCACTGGTTATTGGAGCATTGCTTGTTGGTGTGGGAGCCCTCCTCCCCCACACTGGTGGAATTGGGTGCAGAACCCTTTTAGTGGAACTTTGGTACGGCAACTTTAGCAAATTAACACCCATGAGATAAAAAATTAAAGGTGTCGATATCTGCTAAGGCCTCACAAGATGATTGCAAATAACAGCCTGGGAATTCTTGGGATATTGGGAGAAAATGATGGACTGACATGTAAATGAACAGGGTGGAAGAGGAAGGGTGAGGGAGTGAGCAGGAGAGGGGGCTTCCTTGGTGTTTTCTCTCTGGGAGTCAGTCTGGGACAGACACAGGCAATTCCCACCCACCTCCCTTAGCCATCACTCCTCCCAGCATCTCTTTATCTCTCTACTGTTCCCTCCCCCACCAACTAGTTACCTAGTCACCAGGGCATGCCTGCTTCTGGTCTGCCTCTAGGGTAACTACCAAAACTTTCTAAAGAGGTTTTAACTAATAAATCAATCGTGGAGATCAAACAAAATCATAACAAATTACTCAACCCAAAAGAAGGCAGAAAAAGAAGAACAAAGAACAAGTGGGACTAACAGAAAAGACCAGTAAGACTATATACTTAAATCTCACCATTTCAATAGTCGTAGTAAATGTTAGTGACCTAAACACCATAAGTAAAAGCCAGAGATTGTTGGATTAGGTAAAAAGTCAAGACCCAACTCTATCCTGTGCAGAAGAAACCCACTTTATACATAAAATATAGCTAAGTTAAAAGGAAAAGAATAAACATGCAAATAATAACAAAAGGAAGCTAGAGCACTGTATTAATAAATATCAGACAGTAGACTTCCAAATAAAATATCACCAGGCATGCAGATGGTCATTATTCAATGATAAAGAGATCAATTTACCAAGAAGATGCAACAATCCTAAATTTGTATGCACCGAATAAGAAAGTTTCACTGTATATAAAACAAACACTGAAAGGAGAAATAGACAAATGCACAGCTGTAATTGGAGACTTCGACACCCCTTTCTCAGTAGTTGATAGACTAAGTTAACAAAAAAATCAGTATAGATATAAAAGACCAACTTGATTTCACTGACATTTATAGGACACTCCACCTATAACAGCAGAAAATACATTGTTTTCAAATGCACAGGGAACAAGATTGGTTATTTCTGGACCTTAAAATAAATTTCAACAAATACAAAGGATTGAACTCATGCAAAGTATGTTGTCTGACCAAATGAAAGTGTCCAGTGACAAAAATAATACAATTTTTAATAAGTTTGATGTCCTTTACTCAATAGACTGAGAGTACAGTGCTTCACCAGCAAGGAGCACTGTTTCTGAGGGATTTGGGGCAAGAGTGAGTTTATAGGGGTCAGAAGAGGCAACGTGGAAACAGGGCGTGGTTGGGTAGGAGGTCAGGGATTCCTTGCAGGGCTCTCAGGTCCAGCTTTCCAGGGTCAGGTAAGCCAAAGCTGAGTTGAAGGCTGTGATTGGTGTGTTAGGTTTCCTTGACAGTAAGGTGTTTCCTGTTGGTGCAGACTGATGGGTTTAGATTTGTGCCTGGGTGGGGCCACTGGGGTGGCCTCCATTTCGTGAGTCCTGGTATATAAATTAGCTTTATCATAACTCTGATAAAATTTGATTATCAAAGTTTGATAAAGTTGATTATCATAACTTTGATTAACTTTATCATAACTTTGTTATATCTTAGACACGTTTGCTATAACTTCGAACTATTTTCTTTGTCCTTATAGTAGCTTATATTTTAAAAGAAAGCTCTGAACTCCTATCTAAAGTAAAAGAGACATGGAAATATTTTTTCTTGTTGTCACCTTTTCTTTCATCCTCATAGCAGATTTGGATAAAATTTTAATACTTTAAAAAATTACCAGGAAAAAAAACCTCATTTGTTTGGTTTTTAAATAGACTGGTTGTATTTTACCTTCTTCTCCATTATCCTACCACACCGTCCAGCTTTGCCAGATCTCATCTCACTTTGTTTCCTTTGCAATGTCTGTTTGCATAAATGTAAGAGTTTCTGAAAACAGAGGAACTTGCAAACCAGTCCTTTCTGCCATTGTGGTTTTTCAAATGTATTTTTTCCATCAGTGAATGGAAAAACAAACTTAATATAGGTTATGGAAATGCAATTTTACCTTAATAAGAGCAAGGAGAGTATGTATATTTTTAACAAATGGGGTTTACTATACATACGCTGCTACCTCTTGCGTGTGTCACTTGGTGATGTAGCGAGCAGATACACAAATGCAAGGTATTCCATGGCAGGATTCTACCAAAAGTTACTGAACCAGCCCTCTGCTTGTCCAGCTGTAGGATGTTTCCAGCTATTGCTTTTGCAAAAAATCCTGCAATGACCATCTGTATGTATATTTTTCCAAACTGGTGTGAGTGTACTTGCAGAATTAATTGCTAGAGATAGAACTGCTGAGGAAATGAGTGAGTTTTTAATTTAAAAAATTTCAAACAATTTCAAAATTGACCAAATGCTATGTAATGTGAATCCTCAGCTTGGCAGAGCATGGAGGCTCTTTAGTTGGCAGGAGTAAAAACTGGGTCTGGAGGACATTTTGGCAATGTGCACAAAAAAAACCCTTAAGAATGGCCAAGCATAACCTACAGAACTGTCAGATATTAAATTTGTATCATTTTAAGATACTAAGTTTGTGGTAATTTGTTCCAGCACCAAGAGAAAACTAGACAGACATTATCAAAGGTGTCCAGTGTGAGGGATCAGAATTTGCCACCCCAAAATGTGTCACTTTGCCTTATTTTTAAGGTCAAAAGACTCTGAAAGAAACTTTGACCTTTCCCCCAACTGCCTAAGAGCATTTAAGATAGAAAGTCTGTTCCAGGAAGGAGCTAATACGGTGAGACAATACAGTGTAATATAAACGGGGTCTGATAGATAATAGAGAGGAATCTAACAAGGGCTTTTTAATTACAGTCCTCTCCATCCGAAGCCGGTACCTGAGGGTCTCTGTAAACATTCAGTAAGAACGTGATTACCTTTTCACCTTGTTCCCAATGCAGACGTAGATGAAGTTAATCTTAATTTGCCGTTTTCTTTTTAAAAGTTTATTTTAAAGACACCAAGAAGGTCGAGGGTGGTAGGGAGAAAATGAATTGCTTTCCCCTGAAAAAGGCAGTTTCAGGAAGGCTGGGGGAGGTATAGAGATTGTACACACACACACACACACACACACACACACACACACACACATATAAATAACTTTATAGGTTTTGTTTTGCTTTTTGTTTTTATTTTTATTTATTTATATATTTTTTTTTGCAGAGATTTAGTTCTCGCTACCTTCTTTGGCTGGCTCAACATGAAAGATCCCAATTTTGGAAGAAGAAAAAACACGTGAGACAGAATGAGCGAGTGAGCCAGAGCCCCGAGTCCCCGGCGCTGCGACCTCGGGGCCGCTCACAGCGGGGCTCCCCCGCACCCGCCATGGCAGCCGTCGCTCTGTCGCCAAACGGAGAAAAAAAACAAAAAAAGACCCCAAACAAAACCAAATGGAAAAGTAATAAAAGATTTTCATAGATGAAGGAGGTCCCTTTCATTCGATTCCCTGAGCCTGCTGCTGCCCGGCCGTGGGGCTGGAGGCTGGGTCCCGGGGCGCATCCCCAGGGAGCGGCTCGCCGTCTGCGGCATGCGGTCCAGGCGGCGCTGCAGTCCGGCCGGGCGCCTGCGGACGCGCTCGGACTCCCTCGGGCGGCCTCTTGAGCTCGCTTCCTGGAGTCCCGGGCCTTCGTGTCGTCCCGCTCCGGGCTGCTGGGGCTGCTGGGGCTGCTGGCCCATCTTTGTGATACTCTTCCCTTTCCAGGCCTCAGTGTCATCCAATTGGCCAGCGGGTGGGGGCGCGGGGCCCTGGGGCTGCTGGTGGTGTGAGTAGCAGGCGGCCGCGGCTGGATTAGGATCTGCAGTGGCTGCAGCGGTTTTCTTTGGGTGATGAGGAGCAGGTGGTTGCCACAGGGGGTAGGTATTGCCCCAGCTCTGGGGTGGGTACTGGTGAGGAGGGGAGCCCCCAGCCCAGCCCGGGCGGGCCCTGATTGAAGGGCCCGGGGTTGAAGGACCACATGGGTCCGGCAGGGCCTGGTGCCCCCAGGCAGAAGGGACCCTCACTCTTCTCCTCGATGAGCTGCTTGGCGCACTCATTCTGCTGGGGTGAGCCCCGGATGATGAACAGTTTGAAGCTGGGGTCCCGGCTGGGCGGCAGCTGCCGGGAGATCCCTACCAAGGCACCTGTCTGCTGGTTTAGGGCTTGTGCGTTCTCGCCACCTCGGCCAATGATCAGCCCGCTCTCGTGAGCGGGCATGGAGAAGGTCGTTTCCCCGCCAGGCAGGCCCCAGTTGCCCTGGCCCCTTCCGCGGCCCTGGCGCCCTGGGGTATGCTGGGACCCCTGAAGGGTCTGGGGGACCGCTCCCGAGGCTTTGGAGGAGGTCGTCGAAGGTCGGCACTGCATGCTGGCACCCGTCCGGGGAGCCCCCTTAGGTGAGTTATCTTCTCAGGACCCGTCCAGTCATCTTGTTTCAACTGCATCCGCCCACTGGCGTCGTTCTGGATCTTCTTGATCGTCTCTCTGCTCTGGCCGATGGCCACGTCGAAAGAATGCCTTCGCACTGGCACATCAACGCCCCGCCCATCCAAGATCCGGTCATTCTGGTCCCCAAAGCCGCCCTGGTCATGCTCCCAGAGGTTGTCCATCACTATCTCACAGGCTTGCTGACCTTTGTAAAGATCCGGATGATCCGGAGAGGTTTGTCCACATTTGTGTGCTGGGAACCCTCTTGAATGAAAATCACCATCACTCCAGCTTGCTCCTGAAGTGATGACCAGGCCAGCCTTCCACACAGGGCTCATAATCTCCTGCAGCGTGCTGTTCTGGTGGCCTTTGGCATTGTTGTGGAACTGTCTTGGGGGCCTCCATGACCCTTGAGAGATGATGTCATCCAGCGTCATCTTTCTGGAGAGATTCTGGGGCTCCTGTCAAGGACACCTCACTAGGGTAGCCAACCGAGAGTTTCCAGCCTGAATCCTCATGGATTCTGTTGATTTGTTCGCCTCCTCTGCCAATGATTAGTCCCACCCTGGTCTGGGACCCTGTACTCTTCTGTCATTGATGTCCTGGGGGGAGATGGGTGGGTCCAAGTTGAGCACTGATGGAGTTTCCCTGGGAAGTGAGTTTCTTGCTCTCCAGTTGCTCCCCGTCTTCTAACTGCCTCTTTTGGCCCCTAAAACTAAAGCCAGGAGTGCTGTTATTCACCCTTGGGGCAGCGTCACCTCCAATTTTGGCTGTGATCTGAGGGGCTGGCCGCACAGCATCAGTGAATGCGTCCTTGTGGATCTCCGGGTCACCCCCACCAAGCAGCTGCAAGGGACCCCCAGCTGAGCGCCTGCCTAGGCAGCTGCCACTGCACGCCACACCCACCCCCATCTGCTGTGCCCAGGAGGCCTGGCAGAGGGCCTCCTCCAGTGCCATGGGCTCCACCGCACCCGCCTGCAGCTGTAGGCTGGGCCTGGTGTGGAGGCTGAAGCTGAGGAGGCTTAAGTGGGAACAAGGCCTGGCTCTACCTGACCCAGGAGCCCCTGCTATTTTCTTGTTTAACCTGAGGGGTGACTCAAGGGTCACAAGGATTTATGAGCTTGTTTTGAAGAAGAAAAAGAACGCCTTCAAGGAAGTTATGATCACCAGATAACCAGTGCCCAGCCGCAGTTGATGCCAGGAGTCAGATTGCCCAAGGGCTTATCTGGAATGAAAGAAACCCGAATTACCCCTTTGTTTCTCCAAACTCCTCTTGCCAGGCCCCTTAGGTCTGTAAAGTCCCTGCTTTCTCCTCTTGCTGAGGCAGATTTGAGAGAACCTATCCTCCTGCCTTCTCATTGTGGCCGGTTCAAATAAACCTTTCCCTGTCTCCAAGCACCCCTCTCTCAGTGATTGGCTTGCTGTGCGTGGACCACAGGAATTTAAGATTAAGATGTTTGGTATCACATCTCTCACTGTCTTTGCAAAGCACTGCCAGCATTTCTTTATCAAACATTTGCTTTTCCATCTCCACGTGAATTGTCTTTTTCCCCTTTGAAGTCCCAAACCACTACCCGCGACATCCTCCTTTGTCTTTAGCTGAAGATATTTAAGGTGATGGCTTCTGTCATTTTGGTGAACTACTCTGATTTCCTGGCTTTCTCTCATGTTTTCACGTTATTAAACTTTGTTTGATTTTCTCCTGTTATTCTGTCTCATGTCAATTTAATTCTCAGACCAGCCAGAAGGACCTAGAAGGTAAAGGAATAGCTCTCCCTCCGCTGCACCAGACAACAGAAATGCACAAAAGCCATTCGAAATTTCAAAAGGGAGATTTTTCAAAACTTGTGCCTAAAAACAATCCTGGATAATAGTGCAGAAATAGCTTCTAAGGGCTTATTTGGAGAACTCTGACAGAAAAACAGGGCTCATCAGGACGGTAAGTCAACTACCAAATTTTCCATGCAGTGGTGTCCATTTTTTAAAATAATAACACTCCACATTTATTGAGACTTTACCTGTGACAGGTACTGTGCTAGCACTTTTCACACACATACTCACTACTTTTCACAATCACCCTGTGAGGTACGGACTCTTCAGTCCTCTTCCAGCCCAGGAAGCAGGAGGACAGACAGGTCTGGGCAGCCACTGCTGCCAGAATCCAAACCCAGGCAGCCAGCTTGGAGCCAGCTCCCAGCACCCAGGTGGAATCCTTGCTTTATATTTTCTCTCATTGCAAGTGGTAAAATTTATTTTATATATTTAAGGTAAAGGTTAAATAAGGAAGGCAATGTGCTTGAGTGAAAAGCAATGTTAAAAGAACTGATAAAGAAGAATTTATATGTGTAACGGAATAGTACTCAGCCATAAAAAGGATGGAATCTTGCCATTTGTGACAACATGGATGGACCTTGAGGATATTGTGTTGAGTGAAATAAATCATAGAAAGAAAAATGTTGTATGATTTCACTCATAGAAGATTAAAAAAAACAATAGCGAACACAGAGAGAGAACAGATTGGTGGTTACCAGAAGAGAAGGGGGATGGAGGGAGGGCAAATGGGTAAAAGAGTACATTTATACAGGGATGCATGGAAACTAGGCTTTTGGTGGTGAAAAAAAAAGAGTTGTGCATGGTACTTCAAAATGATGGCTTGTCCTTTAAATATGAAATTTATTCCAAAGGGCGTGAAACCAAAATTCGAATTTATGTTTAAGCAGCCTTTATATTTGACAAAGCTCTTAAATTCAGGCACTCAAGAGATCTTTCAGCCCAGTGTCTCAATGTTACAAACAAAAAAGAAAAAAAAAAACCCAGAGAAGCCAAGAAAATGAGAGTCAAGTTCCAGGATTCTGGTTGTGGACGTTGTTTTTCCATCAGGCACACGGTGTTCATTGTTTGAATTGGTGTCATAAATGGCCAGTATGAGAATACAATGTGCCTCAACTCCACACTACTTCATGACCTCTTAGTATCTGTTTGCAGAGAAGATGGAGGAATCCAGCTGGGGAAGGACATCTGGGTGATTAGTAACCTCATAATCACAGCCAAAGGGTTCAAATTAATGAATCGATATCAACCTTTGGGTAGACCTTTAGTGAAGTGCCTCCAGTCTCTCTCCTGGGCCTTCTCATGGCCCATATTTTAAATCAGCCTCTCGGATGAAGACAGAAGGCAAGTTCATGATTTACAGATGATACAAAGCCAGATGGGATAAGAGCGTGGTAGATGAGATCATCAAGATCTAAAAGCTTCACGATGTGACAGATCAATGGGCCGAGAGAAGATCAAGAGCCAGCAGTAAGGGAGCCTGTACCGTGAGCTTGTCATCACACCAGGAGCTTCAAATTCTTTGTTTCCCTTCATTCTTGCTAAGGCCATGGGAAGTAAGGTTATGCAATTGTTAAAATAGTATCATGAGTGATCTGAGGCTTAAAGAGGGTGGTGGCTTGCCCTGAGGTCAGACAGCCAGTAGGAGTTGCCCTGGTGATTGTGTTGGTGCTCTTGACTGTGCTGTATTTCGCAGGCAGAATTGCATGAGAGAATTAATGGCAGTTTTACAATAATTATGATTATAAAGGGAGATTATAACATATAAAAAATATAATATAGAGAGATTAACAAGAGAAAAACAAACAGAAGCTTATTCACACATATACCTCATGTACATGTGGGAAATACCCAGGGAAAAATGAGTAACTCCCTGAGGGGGCTTAGAATTCAGGATGAAATACCATCTTTATAGGGAAGGGATGGTGAGAGAGGCTTCTTAGGGGAGAGTAGATGATTCTTAGGAAAGATGAATGGGCCCTTAGAAGACTAGATGGGAGGTATGACAGTTTGTGACAAACTCTGAATGAATGTGGGGTCGACTTCCAGTCCCCTCTCCTGTGACAGGAGTCAGCCCTCCCTGGTCGATGAGACCCCTGGGGAGGGGTTTATGAAAACTGAGTTCCTTTTGGAGGATCTGTTGTTAGGCTGATAAAAGGAATTCAGAAAAAGTCTGCTTTTCCTGTTTCTCAAGTGCCTACAGCTCAGAATAATCAATATGTCCCAGTGGTATGTGCTGGGGGTGGCGTATTCTGCTACCCTCACACCATACACAAAAATTAACTGGAAATGAATCATATATACATATAAGATAAAAGTATGACAGTATTAGAAGAAAACATAGGAGCGAATCTTTGTGATCTTGTTTGCAAAACCTTCTTAAATACACCAATAGCACAAATGACAAAAGAAAAAATAGATTCATTTGACTTGCTCAAAATTTAAAACATTTGGGCTTCAAAGGACACCATCAAGAAAGTGGAAGACAACGTCCAGAATGGGAAAAAATAATTGTAAATCATATATCTGATAAGGAACTGGTATCTAGAATATATAAAGAACTCTTATACTCAATAATATAATGATAAATAACTCAGTTTGAAATTGGGCCAAGGATTTGAACAGACAATTCTCCAAAGAAGTATCTCAAAGGCCCAGAAGCACATGCAAAGATACTCAACATCATTAGCCATCAGGGAAATGCAAATTAAAACCACAAAGAGAAGGGGCCAGCCCAGTGGCGCAGCGGTTGAGTGCGTAAATTTCGGTTTGGCGGCCCGGGCTTCGCTGGTTTGGATTCCGGGTGTGGACACGGCACCGCTTGGCAAGCCATGCTGTGGCAGGTGTCCCATATAGAAAGTAGTGAAAGATGGGCATGGATGTTAGCTCAGGGCCAACCTTCCTCAGTAAAGAGGAGAATTGGCAGCAGATATTAGCTCAGAGCTAATCTTCCTCAAAAAAAAAACTCCAAAACACACAAAGAGATACTACGTCATACACACCAAGATGTCTGTCATCCAAATGACAGACAGCAACAAGGGTTAGGGATGATGTGGAGAAACTGGCAGCCTCCCGTATGGCTGAGGCAGAGCGTCTGGAGGTGGAGAGTCAGTGTGGGTGACAGTGAGAAGTGAGGGCGTGCGTGTGTGCTGGGGGAACACTTGTGTGTCTATGACTCTGAGGTTCAAGAGTGAAATGTGGGGGCCATTACTCTGAGGAGCAGGTCAGGAACGTTGCTAGAGAGGCCTGGGTGGTGGCTGCTCCCTCTAACTAGTGTGGGCCTTCGTCCCAGGGTGTGGGTTGCTGGGTGGTGCCACCAGGGTTTGCACAGTTTGGGATTGCTAGGTGGGCCCACCCACACCAACGGGCTGAGCTGGGTTGCGCTCCTCAGAGAGTTTGCCCAGACTCTAAGCCCCGTGTTGGGATTCTAAGCACAGGAGGGCTTGCTGTCGCTCACTGCTCTCTGCCATGTGAGGACACAAGGAGAAGACAGCTGTCTGTAAACCAGGAGGAGGGTCCTCACTACACACGGGATCTGCTGGTGCCTTGATCCTGGACTCCCCAGCCTCCAGAACTGCGAGAAACTAATGTTTATTATCTAAGCCACCCAGCATATGGTACTCTGTCATAGTAGCCCGAGCTGACAAAGATAGATGGATAGAATGAATGGGACAGCTGTAAAAGTGAAGGGGGAGAGGGGGCTGAAAATATTAAGTCATAAGAGGAAACCTGGAGCAAAGGTGACAGAAGGAATTTCAAAGTGTCACCAAAGCTTTGTTCTTAGACTAATGTTCACAGCTCAAAAGTCAGAGTTCCAAGACTTTTTCTTTTTTGGGGGTGGGGGTGGGGGTCGGGGTGGGGTGTGGTGAAGAAGATTGGCCCTCAGCCAACATCTGTTGCAGATCTTCCTCTTTTTGCTTGAGGAAGATTGTCAGTGAGCTAACGTCTGTGCCAATCTTCTATTTTATGTGGGGTGCCAACACAGCATGGCTTGACGGCTGGTGCTAAGTCCGCCCCCAGGACTGGAACCAGGCAACCCCAGGCACCAAAACAGAGCGTGGGAACTTAAACATCACACCACCAGGCCAGCCCCCCAAGACTTTTTCCAATGACAAACAACTTGGCTTTTCTTGAGGTCTTTGCTCCAACAGAACTGTTGGACTCTGTCATAAAACTCATCTGTGTTGACAGACAGGTGCTGCCTGTGTTCAGCTGGTTGGATTAATTTGAGTGAACTTGGTGAGAGCGAATCTCAGTCATTTAAGAGGAAAGAGTTGGAATGGGCTAGAGGTGGGAGAGGGGAGACACTATGGGAAGATGGAGCTGGCATGGGAAGGGAGGGCAAAAGAAGCGGGGAGGAGAGGGAGAGAGGAAGCTGGTGGGAGGTGGAGGGCAGAAAGGAGCTCACATCACCTCCAGCAACCCTGCTCACACCAGGAGAGGTTTGAGGAGAGGGGAGAGGGGTTATTCAAATGAATTTTGTTGTTTAATGTCTGCTTTTTCTTAATAAGTTATTATATTTTCAATACGTATGAAACTCTCCTTTGGCACCACTTGTCTTCAGCTGGATTTCAAGAGGTCTGTCAGTCATCTGGGAGTGACGACTGTGGGCAGTTCCCACACACAGCTGCGTCTTGCCAGTGACTCTCCGCAAAGTGCTCAGCGGGAATGTCACTACTATCTCACACTGCGATTTTTCTCTTGCCACTACTGCTGCTGGTAGAAGCCTAGAAGATGCCAGGCCATGAGTGTCTTGGAATGGAGAGAGCTGGCTGGGAGGGTGAGGGGGTGATATGTGTGGTTTCACCCAGGTTTCAGCAAGTGGACACCTGTCCATGTGCTCTCATCACGGGGAGGGTGTGGTTTAGCTGGCGTGGCTCCCAGGTATTCCTCACACCCAGTTCTGGGGGTGGACCCCAGCCTCAGGCACCCCGCCTGGTACTGTGCTCGCATGTGGCAGCTGTCCCTCTCCTGCCAGGTCCTACCTTCTGCTCTAGGAAGCCTTTCCTGAGTACCCAGGACCCACCAGGAATTTGGCAAGTGTCCCATGGTGTCTTTTTTCCCTTTCTGTTGAAAGTCCTGTATGCTTAACTAGATTTTGAGCCCCAGGAAAACAAACACTGTTATGTATTTTTTGTACCTCACAACTTGGTAAATGTTGCTAAAAATATTTGTCACGTGAATCCTGCTGGCAATAGAATGTGCACCCGAGGGGTCCATGATTTCATGTATTTTACATCAAAGTGTTTTACTAAACTTCAGCCAGTTAATGGTGAGACAGGACAAGGATCCAGAGGATGGAGGGGGCTGGGATGGGGACTTCTCCCCCTGCAGCCTTGCCCTTCAGAGCGAGTCCCAGGGCCATACCTGCATTTTTCTCTCACAGATGCTCACTCTCTTTGCCTTGACCTCATTGTCAAATCTCAGTCCAGACGTGGCCAGCACTGGGTGTGAAGTCCAGGGCTTGGTGGATAAAAAGCCTTTCCTTCAGTATGACAGTGACAGCAACACGTTCAGACCTTTGGGTCTCCTGCGGGAGAAGATAAACGCCACCAATGCCTGGACAGACTTGACCCAAACGCTGTGAGAAGTGGAGCAAGAGCTCAGGATGGTCCTGCCTGTCATCAGACTGGAGAAGAACAGGACCAGGGGTAAGTATGGGAAGGGGGAGGGGAGATGGGGACAGTCAGCAGGAGAGGAAGGAGCAGAGCACACGCAGGGAAGGGGCTGGGCTAACAGAGCTGAGCAGGGGTCCAGCCTCAGAGACGAGGTGACTTAATGGGCAAGAAAGGGCAGGTCACGGAGGAAAGAATAGAGGCCCCTCAATGTGCAAACACACTTGACCTGCTGGGAGACGTGGATGGGTCGGCTCTTGGGTTTGGATCCCAGGGCAGAACTAGTGCCACTCATCAAGCCATTGTAACCCCAGACTCTTGAGTGTTCCACTATCTCCCAGAAGGTCAAGTGTGTCTCTGCACATTGAGAGTCCTGCAACTAAAGAGGCATTGTCTCTGCCTCCTAAACCACTTTGACCTGTTTGGGTGGTTACCCTCTGGCTTGGAGTTATTTCATGATCACAGTTACAGGCCTTACTAATGATTATTGTTCTATCTTTGCCACCTTTAAACTGCTAATGATTTGTATACCACGATGTTGTATGTCTGTCTCTACTGCTAGAGTGATGATTACTCAGCAACTTGAGATGATCGATGAATCTTGCAACTCTGGGCAAGCAAAGGACTTGATCTTTTTCCAGACAAAGACTATGTCTAAGACTTAATTCCTGACTGCCTCCTTATTGCTCAGATGTGGTCAAGCCCTCTGACTGCATTACCCATACTGATGGCTGACTAGCTCTGTTTCTCCCCTATGTGGGACATGACATCCCAAGAATGAGCCTTCCTGACACTGAAGGAAATATCTATCTATCTGTCCATCTATCTATCTACCTATCTCTCAAATCTTTGAGCTATGATGCTTTCTGCCGAGAGATCTTGATCCAAAGGGCAAATGTGGACAGTGACAGCAAAGTGGAACAGCATATGTCAGGGCTTCTAAAATGGAGCTGGGAGGCCATTAACGAAGTGAGGCTTATCTGCGTACACCACATCTCTGCCCAGATGGAATGCGACTTTTCGAACTGTACCTCACTGTAGATATATTGACTTTCTTATAAGAAAAGAAATGCTTAATCCATGGATAAGAACAATTTTCCTGACAGATGGTCTTAGCAACCAATCTCATGGAGCCAAGGAGCAACAGTTGCAGCACCAATGACATGTCTTGCAAAACAGCCTGTGTTATTTTTCTCTTTTTGTCTTTGTAAACCTTTGCTTTCTTTATCTTCTCCAGAGCACATTTGGGGTTTCTGCCTAAATCTATGACTCCTGAATTGCAATTCTAATTGTCCAAATAAATGTCTGTTGTTTAAATTACAGTAACTTTTCCTTGGTTGACAAGATATAGAAGACCAACATGATTTCATTGACATTTATAGGACATCCACTTAGCAGAAAACACATGCTTTTCAAATACACAGGAACATTTACCAAGATAAGTCATTTCTAGACTGTAAAATAAATCTCAACAAATATTAAGGATTGAGATCATGCAAAGTATGTTGTCTGAACACAATGGAAGTGTCCAGTGACAAAAATAATATAATTTAGTAATGAGTTTGAGGTCCTTTATTCAATGGATTGGGAGTACAGTGCCTCAAGCATGGAGCACTATTGCCAAGGGATTTGGGACAAGAGCAAGTTTATAGATGTCAGAAGAGGCAACTTGGAAACAGAGCATGATTGGCTAGGAGATGGGAATTCCTTACAGGCTTGCAGGTCCTTTTCCAGCCCAGGAAGTGGGAGGACAGAGAGGTCTGGGCAGCCACTGCTGCCAGAAGCCAAATTGAGGCTCCCTTTCTCTCCCTCCATCCTCCATGGGGTGGGGGAAGGCAGTGCCCGCAGCCATGTTTGTACCTTATGATCTCTGCACCTCAGTAACCGGACCTGAGGAACAGAGGACCACGCTAGACTCATCAGAATCTCTATCCCAGGACTGAGTGTCTGGTCCCAGTTTCTGTGCACTGCTGGAGTTGACGTGAGGTAGACTCAGGCTCTGCACGTGGAGGGCAGAAAACCCCAGATTGAGAGAAGCATGAATCGTGTGTGCAGAGAGAGGTGGAGATGCAAGACCACCTGGTCCCATGGGGGGAAGCAGGAACGGGAGACCAGTGGCCCTCTGCCCTGCCTGGGAGATATCTCACATGAGGAAGCACAGTGGCCCTTCTTCCTCAAGCCAATTTGAAGTGGGTTTCTCTTGTTTGCAATGCACAGAGATTAAACTAGAACAAACCTGGATCACTCAGCTGCAAGGAACAGAAATCCATGCAAAGAATTCCAAGTGGGAGGCCAAGGAGGTGGTCAGGGCAGCCAGCTGAGACGAGAAAGTTGTCAGGCAGCTCCTGTCTTCACTCTTTTCCTCTCTCAGGGCTGTGTGTACACTGTTCTCCCCTCCCCCCACCCCCCACAACTGCTCCATTTGTCCCCTCTGCAGAACAGCTTTTCTGCCCCATCGTCCCCTTACATGGAGCCCTGGAGCCCACCTGGCTCTCCGTCTTCTCACTGATTCCGTTTGTTTCTCAAGTCTATGTTTCATATTCCTGGGAGAGTGTGTGTGATTGGCTCAGCTTGGGCCAGGTGTTCAGGACGGGTTCCATCAGTACTGGACAGGGGCGGGGTCACCTGGGTCTGGGGCTGCCCCTTCCAGTGATGTGGGCAGAGGCGACCCCATGAAAGAAGTGTGGATGGGGAGGAATCACGTGTAATGAGCGCTTGGCTGCTAGGTCGTAGAGATTCAGGCTCCAGCTGGTGGCACTCCTGCTCATCTTGGGGAGGCTCCTCCATTTCTGGGGACCCTAGTTTTTTACCTGGGAAATTAAGAAGTAGGACTAGAAATAGGACTTAGTAGGACTTAGAAATCCTAAGTAGCCTTTATTGGGCATCTAGTATGTGACAGATGCCCTTCTAAGCGCTTCACCTGCATTAATTTACGTGATTTAATGCCTGTACAGCACTTAAGGTGGTCACCAGGGGGCCGTTTCCTTCAACATTCAGTAAATTGACCTGCAATGTGCAAATCTCAGTCTGCTCCACCTTCACCCTTAATGATCTCGTGAAACAGAAACATAGCCCCGTCCTCTCAGACCACGGTCCTGACATTTGTATCCTCACATAAAATTCTTCTGTCCACTGATAAGGGTTTGAAGGCTTTCAAAACAAGGATATTTTATCTTTGACAAAACTGGAAAGAGATATAATTAGAATTTGGAGATAAATGATTTATTTCCTTTATCACAAATCATAATCAGCCCAAATCTCCCTGCTAATACATCATGCAATAAAACCTGGGGTTTTATTAAAAGTATAATTGAAGACAATTAACTGTGTAGCTACTTAACGTGAACAATGTGAGCAGCTGCGACACACGCACTCACCAGTGGAACCATCACCACAATCGAGTTAATGAACACACCTGTCACCCGCAGAAGTCTCCTTGTACTTCTTTGTAATCCTGCCCTCGCGCTCCACCCGATGCCCCTTGTGTTACAAAGCTTCTCCACTCTGGCTGTTGGGAACAGGAACTATTCCCTGGCCTCTGTAGCTCAGGAAATTTTTCCGCCTACTTCTTTCCAGTGGTTCTTTCTCTGGCCTTGGATGGTTTCCTCACACACACGCCTTGACCTGTACTCAGGTGAAGACTCAAGGGGAAGCCTCAGCAGATCTCCGGGACTCTCTCTGCCTGTATAGCTCTTGCCTCTGGTCCTCTGCCCTGTGAATGCCACCCATCTTGGCCTCCGGAATTCTCAGTTCTGTTTTCTCTACTCGGAGACACTGCCAGGCTCCCTGTGGCTCCCCTCCCTGCCCTGCAGTTGGGATATCCTCTCCAGGCAGCGAGCCAGGGCCGTCAGAAGCCTCGCCTCTCCTGTCTCCCTTCTCTCAGCTCCTGCATTGCCTGACATCCTGCATTTGTTTCATATAATTTCACCAGGATTTTTCATCTAGAGTTGGAGGACAAAGCCAATCCCTGTTACCTTATCACAGCTGCAGCAGAAGACACAGCCTTTTTCTTTAACGAAAAATGCTTTATGACAAGCTCATGGTAAAAAATTCAACTGATATAAAGTCTTGGAAAGTCAAAAAGCAAGCATTCCCCGTCACTACTCCCGTCTCACACCCTAGAAATGCCCACTGCTGATGGGAAACTCAGCATTAAGTCATTTCCACTCTTCTCAGGAAGACCCTTTTGTGAAGCTGCAGGGGTGGGGAATCTGGCGGTGCTGGAGGTTCAGAAATGAAGGCCCCTGAGGAATGCCGTCCTTGCTCCTCTCCCTCACTATCTCCCGCCCCGAGAGGTGAGCTGAGTCTTCTTCTCTACTGACTTCTCCTTCACCGTCCCAAAGGCAGGCCTCAGGGTCACCTGTCCATCTTAAAATCTTTATGAAGGCCACATGCTCAAGTATGTGAAAGTATTTGACAAACTTTGAAATCTTATACAAGTGCGAGTTAATATTATACCATATTCTCGTACGGCTGTATTTTTAATATTAATAATTATTTGAACAGTAAGTCTTTAGAAGGTTTGATGATATCTTTAGAAGTCATTTTAATCACAAGTGAAAGTTTCTGCTCATAACAAGCCTACCCAAGCTGTCTGAGTCTGAGGCAAAAAGGAATCCTGATGCTGCTTCCAGGGCATCTGAAGTGGCCACAGCTGTGCGGTGACTCTCTCGCAGGTGGGAGATCCTCCAGCCCACGGTGGTGCAGCCCAGACACAGCCTTCAGGGCTGGGAAGTCATTTCTTATCAACCTCAAAGTATCTCAAATATACACCCTCAAAATCTCTTAATGTCTCCTTTTCATGGAATGGTGAAAAATATTGGACTACTTTTTTTCTTTTTTCCTCTTTCTCTATTTTGCTTTCTAGTTCTACTTCCTACTGTCTTCTGGACCTGAAAGCAATGGGTTCTTAAATGTCAGCTCTGGAAATGAAAAAAAAAAAAATTATGCCAGCGACTGCTATTTTCCTATGCAGTGATTTATTCTTGCCCTGTTAAAAACTATAGACATTTAACCATGCACAATTCACAATGTTCAAGGATTCAATCAAGAAATTTCTGCACATGGTGCAAAGCAAGAAAATATGATCCATAACCAGGAGAAAAATGAATCAACAGAAACTGACTCAGAAATAAACAGCACATGCATAAGATAGCCACCTGCAAAAGAAAAAATTGAACCTCTTCCTTACACCAATAAGGGAGGACAAAGAATTTTCCCTCTACGCTTCTGAGTTCTTGGCTGACACCCCTGTAATAAAAGAGAGATTCACGAGAGAAAAACAGAAGCTTACTCACACATGTACCTCATGTACACATGCGAGATATCCAGGGAAAAATGAGTAACTCCAGAGGTGGCTTAGAATTCAGGATGAAATACCATCTTAATAAGGAAGGACGGTGACAGAGGCTTCTTAGGGGAGAATGGATGATTTTTAGGAAAGACAAATGGGCCCTTAGAAGACTGGATGGGAGGTATGACAGTTTGTGACAAAGTCTGTCTGTAAGTAGTATATCTTGGGGTGAAATATTCTGCTACCCTCACACTATACATGAAAATTAATTCGAAATGAATCATATACATATGTATGTGATAAAACTATGGCAGTATTAGAAGAAAACATAGGAGTAAATCTTTGTGACCTTGTTTGCAAAATGTTCTTAAATACACCAATAGCACAAATGACAAAAGAAAAGATAGTTTAATTTGACTTCCTCAAAATTTAAAACATTTGGGCTTCAAAGGACACTATCAAGAAAGTGAAAAGACGACCTCCAGAATGGGAGAAAATATTTTGAATTCATATATCTGGTAAGAAACTGGCACGTAGAATATATAAAGAAATCTTATACTCACTAAATAATGATAAATAATGCAATTTGAAAATGGACCAAGGATTTGAACAGACATTTCTCCAAAGAAGTATTCCAATGGCCAATAAGCACATGCAAAGATGCTCAATATCATTAGCTATCAAGGAAACGCAAATCAAAACCACAAAGAGATACCACTTCACATCCACTAGGATGGCTGTCATCCAAAAGATAGACAGCAACAAGTGTTAGGGACAATGTGGAGAAAACTGAACCCTCCTGTATGGCTGGGGCAGGGTGTAAGGAGATGGAAAGTCAGCATGGGTGACAGTGAGAAGTGAGGGCGTACATGTGTGCTGGAGGAACACTTGTGTATCTGTAACCATGGAGGTTCAAGAGTGAAATGTGGGGACCATTATAGTTGAGGAGCAGGTAAGGAATGTTGCTAGAGAGGCCTGGGCAGTGGCTACTCCCTCTGATTTGTGTGGGCCTTGATCTCAGAGGTGTGGATTGCTAGGTGGTGTCACAGAGTTTGCACAGTTTGAAACTGTTAGGCAAGCCCACCCACACCAACGGGCTGAGCTGGGTTGAGCTCCTCAGAGAGTTTGCCCAGACTAAGCAATTATATTCCAGTGGACACTGAACCCAGGCTTGTTTGTGTCACTCCATAAAACATATAGTGAATCCTCAAAGGAATGTATTAGGTGTGGCCTTTGAGAAGTAATTAGATCATGAGAGTGGACTCTGTGATGGGATTTAAGTAGACACAGGAGTGCTTGCTGTCACTCACTGCTCTCTGCCATGTGAGGACACAGGGAGAAGATGCCTGTCTGCAAACCAGGAAGAGAGTCCCCTCTACACACAGGATCTGCTTGTGCCTTCATCCTGGACTCCCCAGGCTCCAGAATTGTGAGAAACAAATGTTTATTGTCTAAGCCACCCGGTATATGGTACTCTGTCATAGCAGCCCAAGCTGACCAAGATAGATGGATAGAATGAATGGGACAGCTGTAAACGTGAGGGAGGGAGATGGGGCAAAAAATATTAAGTCTTGAGAGGAGCAAAGGTGACAGGAGGAATTTCAAAGTGTCACCAAAGCTTTGTTCTTAGACTAATGTTCACAGCTCAAAAGTCAGAACCCCAAGACTTTTTCTAATGACAAATGACTTGGCTTTTCTTGAGGTCTTGGCTCCGACAGAACTGTTGGACTCTGTCATGAAACTCATCTGTGACGACAGACAGGTGCTTCTGTGTTCAGCTGGTTTGATTAACTTGAGTGAAATTGGTGAGAGTGAATCTCAGTCATTTAAGGGGAAAGAGTTCAAATGAGTTAGGGGTGGGAGAGGGGAGACACTATGGGAAGATGGAGGGGGCATGGGAAGGGAGGGCAAAAGAGGCAGCGAGGAGATGGGGGGAGGAAGTTGGTGGGAGGTGGAGGGCGGAAAGGAGCTCACATCACCTCCAGCAACCTTGCTCACACCAGGAGGGGTTTGAGGAGAGGGGAGAGGGGTTATTCAAAATGAATTTTGTTTTTTCATGAGTAATCATATTTTGAATACTTACAAATCTCTCTCCTGGCACCACTTTCTTCAGCTGGACTTCAAGAGGTCTCTCAGTCATCTGGGAGGGATGACTTGGACAGTTCCCACACACAGCTGTGTGTTGCCAGCAACTTTCCGCAAAGTGCTGAGCGGGAATATCGCCAGTGTCTTGTAATGCAATTTTACTCTTGCCACTACTGCTGCTGGTAGAAGCCTGGAAGACACCAGCCTTGAGTGTCCTGGAATGGAGAGAACTGGCTGGGGGGGTAGGGGGGTGTGTGTGGCTTCACGCAGATTTTAGGCAGGTGAGCACCTATCCATGTGCTGTCACCACGGCAAGCGTGTGGTTTAGCTGGACTGGCTCCCAGGTGTTCCTCACACCCAGTTCTGGGGGAGGTTCCCAGCCTCAGGCACCCCACCTGGCACTGTGCTCACATGTGGCAGCTCTCCCTTTCCTGTCTTTTCTCCTGGAGACAAGAATAGAGGTCCCTCGATGTGCAGAGACACACTTGATCTGCTGGAAGATGGTGGAGCTCCCAAGAGCCCAGGATGACGTCTTTGTCGGTGGGGGCGGGGGGGGGGGGGGTCTGCAGGTCTTCCCACCTTTCAGGTCAAACTATCTTGTCAGCGTGAAGCAGGATGATGCACTGCTGCGTCCTGTCAGTTCAGCTTCAATGGACAGACAGCCGTCTTTGACACGATGAGCATGAACTGGACAGTCATTGATCCCGGAGCCAGAGGGACCCAGGAGGAGTGGGAGAACAGCCAGGACCTGGCAGAGCATTTCAGGAAGATCTCAGCAGGAGACTGCAGTCACTGGCTGAGGGAATTCTTAGAACACTGGGAGAAAGTGCTGGAGCCCACAGGTAACTGAGGGGGCACAGACCGCTCTCTGGGCGGCACCCGCCAGCACAGAACTGCTCCCTGGGCCACACCCGCCTCAGCTGCCCTCCCCACCGGGAGGAGCCTGGGGAAAATGCCGGAGCCCACAGGTAAGAGGGGGCAGAGGATGGGATAGCTCTCTGTAAGTTCTACTGCCTTTACTGTGTGGATGTGAGTCTGTGTGTATATTTGAACATTTGATGGGTGGATTGATTCATTTCTGGTTGACTTCCTCTCTGGAGAGTCATTGATTGCTATAGAATGTCCCACTATCCTCCTTTCCCACCCTCTCTCCCTCAATGCAGAAGCCCCCTTCCGCATTGACCAATCGTCCAGTGGCCCTGGACTGCTAGATGGTACCCAAATCTCTATGCATCCTTGTGCTTCCAGGCCTTGTCTTCCTCTGTTTTAGTTATCCTGTAACCAACCCAAATGTCCCTTCTTATGAAGCCTTTAGCCCTTTCCCAGACAGAACTAAGCATCCCCAATTCTGTCATCTTCAAAAAAGTCTACCCATAGTGAACATGTCACCCCGTATGGTGATCAGATGGACATCTGCCGTCTCCTTCAGTACAAACATGAGCTCCATGAGGACAGGGCACAACCCCTGTTCATCTTTATCCCCCAGGACCTGATAGAGTGGCTGTCACCTGAGTCAGCATATATGTGAGGGCACATGTGCTGCCTGGGAACATAGGTGTGTTCTTAGGTTTGACAAGGCTTTTGCTTTTATCTTGTTTTAGTACAATCAGTAAAGTTCTGAGATAACTGCCAGGCTTCATCCATCCAGTTAATTATGTGGATCATCCCTTCCATCTTCATCTGCTCAGTCCTAATTGGCATCATCATCACAAAGCATGGGAGGAGATCAGGTACCAGGAAGGTGAGGAGCAGGCTGGCCTCTGGCTCTCGGGGAGGACATAGTCTAATGAGGACTTGGGAGAGGTGAGCCATGGTCTCACCCCAGCCCTTGTCCACTTCTTCGTCTCTACATAGAAATGATGTACTTAATCTTAAGCCCCCACCCTCCGCAGGAGCCGCATGAAATCAGGTATGTGAAAGTGTCTTACAAACTTTGAAATTATATATAATCGTTAGTTAACATTCATACTTGTTTATTTTTCATATAAATCATTATTCTAATAACCAGTATTTAGAAGGTTTGATGCTATCTTTAGAAGTCATTTTAATCACAAGTGAAAGTTTCTGCTCGTAACAAGCCTACCCAAGCTGTCTGAGTCTAAGGCAAAAAGGAATCCTTATGCTGCTTCCAGGGCATCTGAAGTGGCCGCAGCTGTGCGGTGACTCTCTCGCAGGTGGGAGATCCTCCAGCCCACTGTGGTACAGCCCAGACACAGCCTTCAGGGCTAGGAAGTGTCAAAGTCACTCAAATAAGCACCCTCAAAAACTCTGCAATTTCTCCTTTTCGGGGAATAGCAAGAAATACTGGGTTAACTTTTACTCTTTTTTTCTGTTTTCTCCTTCTAGTTCCACCTTCTATCTGTTCCGGACCTGAAGGAAATGAGTTCCTAAACATCAGCTCTGGAAATAAAAAACATGGCAGCACAGACTGCTATCTTCCTATGCTGTTATTTATTCTACTGCGACTAAAAAAATATAGGCTGTTAACAATACGCAATTCACAACTTTCAAGCATCTCATCAAAACATTTCTGGACATGCCAAAGAGCAAGGAAATGTGATCTATAATCAGGAGAAAAATGAATCCATAGAAACTGACAGAAATAAACAAGACACAGAAGCTGCTCACGGGCAGGTGGAGCTCTCAGGTGTAGCCTCCACTGGTTGGACGTTTTATATACCTTACGATGTCATTTAAAACACTGCTCCTCTAGATCCACACGCTCTGAGCTGAGGGCCTCTGCACGGGCTACAGAGATAACTCATCAGGTCCACGTAATTGGCCGTGCTCAGATTTCTCGTTATGTTTGTGGAAGCTGAGTGAATGTGACTCCCAATTTTTGTATTTTTCAATAGCACTGCCCGCCTTGTGTTACCCAAGTCCAACATCTCGGGAACCCAGTGTGGAAATAACTAGGGACGTTGGAGGTGAAGGACTGGAGACAGCGTCTGGTGGTTCCCCAGTAGAGCGTGTCCCTTCTCTGGAGCAGGCCCCGAGGTCACAAGGATTGGTGGAAGACCCCCTTCCCTCAAGTGCCCGTGCCCCTTTGAGCTGAGACCCGAGCAGGTCTGGCTAATAATAAAGCCCAGCGGGCCTAGACAGAAACGCTGCCCTAACCCGGAGGCCGCGGGCACAGACCGCTCTCTGGGCTGCACCCGCGGGAGCCGGCTCTCCCTCCGCCCGCCTCGGCCGCCCTCCCCGCCTGGGAGGAGCCTGCGGAAGGGGGGGTCGGTGGGCGGGGTCGACCCGAGCACCGGGGCGGAGGGGCGGCCTGGGCGGGGCTCCGCGCATCCCCGCCCCCGCAGCGCCGCTGTTCGCCCCGCTGGTGCTGATCCGCGCTCAGGCCGCCTGTCGCCGCCGAGCGCGCCCCGGGGCCGGACAGAGAGGCGCGGGCGCGCCCGGAAGCCTCGGGAAAGCCCGAGGAGCGGCGCCCGGCCAGGCCGGCTATGCCTCCCGCTGCAGGGCGGACGCCGCGCTGGGCTGCTACCTCTTCAACTGCACCGCGGCTACAGCAGCTACAGCCTCCACCTCCGCCTCGGCCGGGTAAGCGCGCCACTGAGGGCGGGCTGGGTCGGGCCCGCGTTGGGGGACGGGGCCAGACTCTTGGTCCTGCCGTCCTTGCACCTGTCGGATGGCTGCATCCGGGAGACGCGCCTAGGCAGGAGCGCGGGGCCCTTCTCAGCCAAGCTAGGAATAGAACACCCTCCCTCCCAGTTATCGTAGCTGCGGGCCTCCAGAAGAGTGTCTTTGATTTCCCAGTCTAGGCATGGTTTCTGAAAGATCCCAGTAGATCGGGCAGAGGCAGGCACGGAGGGCTGCTTCTGGAATTTTTCTGGGCTTGGGGATAGCGGCTGATCTGAGAGGATTCTCGGAAATTCGATTTAAAAGAGAAAACTCTGAGACAAAAAACCCCAAAATATGTATTTTGATTTCCAATTTTTATAAGGCGTGGTTTATGTCAAGTAATTACAAGAGCAAAATCTAGTTAGATGTCACATGCTGATAACACACCCGTGTCTGAGCTTGGCCCTCATGACTCATAGTCTCACCTCTGCTTGCTTTCATCAGGGGAAAACTGGAAGGAAAAAGAGTCAGGCATTTTTGAAGTGGATCCAACTGATTCCTGTGAATTACTGTTCCCTTTTATAAACAGTGAAAACAAGGGACTTGATTTTTATTGAAAATCAAAGTTTAAGATATCTCTTTTTTTAAAAGGGCGAAAAATGATGCGTTTCATTCAATGGTTTTATTTTCTGTGGATGCTCAGAATGAGACTTGAGACAGTAGAGGAGACTCCAAAAAAACTGTGGCAGTTGGAGACTAAGGTCACTATGGAACAAAACTTGATTGGGCCCATGGGTATTGAGCTCAGTGTGTGGGATCGCTCTCTGTTGCTGTTTGATGTATGATAACACGAGGGTGATGTCACAGCAAGATTAGAGGGTGTAGCCTCAGCGCCTTGGGGAATCTGGAGTCTCCATGACCTGCGGGTCCAGTGAGAAGGGTCTGGAAGTCTGTGTCCACACTGGCCTGCCTCCCTACCCACCTCCACCCAGGAGGAGGCTCAGCACCCTTGTCAGGGGGCAGACATCCGAAGGTCACCCTGTGACCGCTCAGCCTTGAGGCAGACACAGGGAAGGACACTGACGTTTTCTCCCTGAGGGGAGCAGGAGGCCCTTTCACCTGGACCCCCACCAGCATCCCTGAGCCCACCCATGGTCACACACACATCCTTTCTCTCTGCCAGACAGGGACCCAAAAGTCCCAGCAGCAAAGAGACAAAGTCCCTTTCTCTTGTTCTCACCGCATATCGGGAAGAAACCCACATTGCAAAGGGAGTTTTCCTATAAACCAGAGGAAACCAAAAGGAAAACTAACAAGGAAAGAACATGCCCATGGAAGTTAACGAAGAAGTTTAGTTCACTAGTAGAAGCTTCTGAGTCATTTTTTCCTTCTAATTCCTTCTTTGCCTTTCCCTTCCCTAGGGGGAGTTTGTCTAGGAATTCGGTTTTGGAGATGGTCAGGGGGAAGACAGGTCACCACTGGGGTTGGTCCCCTTCTGGAAAAACACTGCCATGCTGGCACTTCTTCAGATCCCCAGCAACGGGGAACATGGGAGGGGGCAGCTCAGGCCCGGAGGTGCCCTCTTCCTGCTCTGCAGATGGGGCACAGGTTACCCTGTTCGCTGTCCTGTGTTCTGCTCTGCACATGGGGCACAGGTTACCCTGTTCACTGTCCTGTGTCCTGCTCTGCAGGTGGGGCCCTGGTTACCCTGTTTGCTGTCCTGTGCTTTCCCTGCCCAGATACTTGACCTGTTGAAGTTCTTTATGCTTCTGAGACCACTAAGTTTTTCCACCTTGATTTTTCTTTTCTGGATCTTGTGACATGTGGAGTTAGAGGCTAAAGGAGCATGAAAATGGTCTAGAAAAGCTCTTGTAGAGATTTCCTAGGGGTCCATTTGAGGTGAATATAAACATGATGAAGAAATGGGGAGGGAATAATGGGATGAGACAGTGCAAACGTATAGGGAACCCATCAGCCCTGTTTATTGCTGACGGGTATTGAGTTTTAGTACTGGGCACTGTTATAAGCTCCTTACACACAAGAACTCCCTCTGTCCTCAAAACACCCAGAGATCTAGGTTCTGTTATCATCCCCAGGGTATGCGAAGGCGTGGTGAGAGAAAGTAACTTGTCCTAGGGTCTCACAGCACAGGAGCCGTGGAGCTGTGTCACGGGAGCTGGGGAGTGGTGTTGGGGGAGCTGTGTTACAGAGCAGTTCAAATGCTTTCTCCAGCAGCACCAGGCAACCTGGAAACAGAGAAGAGGATGCTTGGGTTTCCCACAGTGGGACTGGCCAGGTGGCTGTCAGGGATGGTAGGAGAACGCGGGATTGTGTGGAAGATGCTGGAGAGAGGTGTGTTGGAAGGACTGACTCTGCCTGCAGTGCTGTGCAGAGAGCAGGGCAGGGGGCTTGAGGTCCTGAGACCTGGGTTTGAGAGCCAGCTCCTCCACGTACGGGTCCCTGCTAATCTCCTGGGACTTGAGTGCTCCCCTTGTGCTCCAGCCCGGGCTGTCGTGAGGATCAGGATAGACGTGCTTTGTGCATTATGAAGGTGGCACACATGTCCGTGATGTCATTACAGGACCCTGGTTGGGTCACCTGGCTGCCTGGAGGGGTTGGGGACTGGGTGTCCCCATAAAACTGAAGGGCAGCAGGAGGGGAGAGTGGAGTGGTTAGGACCTCAGAGGAGCTTGAGAATATATCTCTAAGGGCTCAAGGACAGAACCTTGATGTCGTTTCCATAGGATACTCAGCTTGAAACTCAGGATCCCTGGGAGGACCTTGTGTAATTTGGGAACTCAGGCCCCACTCTGAGGGAAAAATCAAAAGCTGTTAGGCAGCGCCCTGCTCTCCCCACTACAGACCCACACACCGCCCCCCAGCCTCTCCCTCATCTCCTCCAAGCGCGGAGGAAGGAGTTGACTCCTGTTCAAGGCTGATCCCTCCACATGTGCCTGACCAGTCTCCTCCTCCAAGGACCTTTCTCTCTCACATTTTCAACCTCCCGCTTTGTGTTGTAAGTGAAGATCACAAAAGAGGCAAACATTTATATTTTGTAAATAATATCGAGATAACTGGTAGGAATATTGGGGAAAATACATTTAGACCTGCAGCTCTGACCACACATAAATTCTACATGGGTAAAGAATTAAATAATTTAAAAAAACAATTAAACCATAGGTTACTCCACACATAGGAAGACTCAAAGACAATAAGCTCACTATTACATATCTGGAGGGAAGACAACTTTCTAATCAAAGAGATCACAGAGAGAAAGGATGGATTATGTACATGTTTTTAAACAATTCTTTATGTCAAGAAACAAAAGGAATTGCAAATAAGAGTTTAGGGAAACATGAGATAAAAAGTATTTATTATATTAATAGAACTTATGTGAATCAGTAAGAAAAACAAAAATCAATGGGCAAAAGATGTGACAAGCAGTTCCCAGAAGAGGGTATATAGGTGATAAACATGAAAAATTTTCAAGCTTAAAAGTAATCAAAGAAATGCAAATAATGCCAGCTTATGCTTATTAAACTGGCAAAAGCAAGTTTCCTCTGATACTGGCATGCATGGAGAACTTAGTATAATCTTATGTGGTCTCCGGAAGTGTAAAATGGTACCAATCAGGAAATATGTAGCAGAGTCCATTAAAATAGTCATTCATTCTTCTGGAATATCTTTTTAGGAAAATGATCCATGCTAAAGAAAAAGTATGAGAAGAAAAGTTTATTATGGCAGTATTTATAACAGTGAAAATGGGGACAAAGTAAATGTTCAGTAGTGGAGGTGAGGAAATGAAGTGGCAACTGAGAAGTTTATGTAGTGACATGGGCGATGCTAGCATATATGAATAAATACCAATAAATAGAATACACTAATTAGTTAGGTTAAATTCATGATGTAGATTTGTATTTACTGCACCTGGAATACACTTGAGGTGCCCCAAAGTGTAGTGAGAAGGGAGAGTCTTTCAGTTAGAAAGATCTGGGCTGACGTCTGAACTGGCAGATTTACCACGTGTGGCCTTAGCAACTCGGTTATCCTCTCTGACCCTGGCTTCCTCGGGAGTGTGATGCAGACGAAAACACCCACCTCAGAGACTTGTGCAAGCAGAGCGAAGCTATGGCTCACGAGCACTTAGCATGGAGCCTGGTACAAAGAAATCATCCCATAAATGGCAGCTGTTCATTATCATTATCGTCAGCTCATCTGGAGAAAGACTGGAACAGCACATGCCCAAAATGGTGATAATCATGTTGGGGTTGTGAATAATTTTTTCCCAAAGTGTTGCAATTAAGAAAAACACAGTTAAAAAAAAACACAAAAACAAACAGCCACAGTGGATTTGGACCCACAATGTCTAAGCCTCTTCCCTTAGTCTGGCCCCACTTCCATTTCCTGCCTTCAGGAGTCCCTTCTAACTTCTCAGCCTCAGCTGTCTCATTTGTGCCCACACGGTGCGGATCCAGATTCCAGAGCCTCTTCCTTGTGGTGAAGGCTCCGTTCACAGCCGTGTGTTGTATTCCGGTTAGTTAACAATACTGTTCCTCTCTGTATAAGATGCCGCCTGGATTTGCTCCATCAAAATTGAGAGCAGTCTTATTTCGCCTCTGCAGAGCTTACCAAGTGTGTTTAGTTTTAAAAAGAAATCAGTGTTTCCATAGTATTTAACGCTGGTTTGCTACATTTTTATGACGAAACTTCAGAATTACATTTATCTTGTTCTTCATCAGTAAGTCAAATATTTTTAAATGATAGGGCACTTGTTTCCTCTTCTTGTCGTTTGTTTATTTTTAAGGCCTGTTTCTTGGTAGATAAGCTCTGGCTTATTTTAACATACATTATACAGTGTCATTTGCCTGGCCTTGAACTGAGAGGAAATGTATCTGTCTTATTTCAAATACAACAGTGATCAATTTAGAGGATATGAGAATTTCACTGTGTTCAGAAATCATATCTTACAGCTCACCAAACAAGAGTAAGTGACTAAAACAATGATTCTTTTTCCTCCAGGAGTGGCAGGATTAATTAGTTTTATATTATGTAGGATATTTCAGAGCTTCCTTGATTTTTCCATCTTAAATCTTTGGGGTTAAATTTTTGAGGGCTTTAAAATACATTATTCGCATTCATTGCTGTTTATATCATATAGGTGTATTTTGGTTTGTCTACTTATAAATAGTATTTAAAAGTAAACTTTAATGCAAACAGCTGCTAACTATAATGTGTTACTGATGAGTTATAAGACGCTTTCCAGAATTATAAAGTGGTAAGCCATTGTGTGGAAAGCAATGAACCTTCCAGAACCAAAGGAAAGTTCTCTATAAAAGGCCTATTATTAATGCAACTGTCACATCTCCCCTTACCTGGAAGAAGCAGAACAAAGACGTCAGCCCTGGATCTTTCCAGAGGTGGAGAAAGACAGCAAATTTCTTCTTGGGGGTGGGGGTTACTATGTGGCTTATTTAAATCGAACTTACTAGTCCTCACTGTTTTAAGTGACTGTCAAACTGGGGCCCATCTTCTCAATAGATGTGTGCTTTTTGGCAACGTCAAGTGTGCTTATCCTGGCCAGGTGCTCACAAAACAAGTCTTCTCTCTCCGAGGCTGCAGCAGCCTCTTCCTTCAGGAAAGCCCCTGCTGTGAGAGCTGCGAGCCCCTCAGTGTGCTCTCTGCTGTTGGCCCTTGAGGGCATCGCTGGGGGAGAGCCGGGGCTGCACGGGGGTCTCTGAGCATCAGGAGGGTAATGGTGACGTGTTGGAGGATTTTTCTTAAGCAGGGGAATGACCCAATCAGATTACATTCCAGAAGAGTCCTTGTAGCTGCAGCAACACCCTTTATTGTCTTTGTTAATGAGAAACTAATGGGACTGCAGCTGCCCCAACCTCAGGCACTGGCTGTCTGGGCTGGCCTTTGGGGGTTTGCTTAGGAGGCAGCTTGGGCTGCCCAGGAGGAGAGACCGTGCCTTAGCGACATTGTGCAGAGTGAGCGGAGGCAGGGCAAGTCCAGGCCAGCGTCCGGACCAGAGCTTTGCACTGGAGGAGGGAGGAGACAATGGATGCCTCTTCTGCCTCAGTCAGGACTGTCTCTTGTTCTGGGGGTTCTTCTTATTCAGTGTGGAGGTCTCTCTCAGGATAATTTTTCTAAGAATAATTGTAACTTGGTTGTGTTCGTGGGAGGCGGTGAGTTCAGAGTCCGCCTATGCCGCCATCTTGACAAGATCTCTAACACTTTTCTCTAACTCAGTATGTATGACTCAAATTTTTATTTAACCTAAATTGTTATTTCAACATGTAATCGATATAAAAAAATTAATAATGAGACATTTGACATTTTTATGCGAAGTCTTTGAAATCTGATGTGCATTTTATACTACAGGACATCTCAATTCAGGCTACCCACCATTCAAGTGCTCAATAGCCAAATGTGACTAAGACTACCTGTTAGATCTTGCAGCTTTAGATTTTAGAATTATCAGGCAGGTATTTTAAAATAACTATGCTTCCTATGTTTAATGAGCTAAAAAAAAGATGAGAAAATTCAATACTGAATTGGAAATTATATAAAAGTGA